>NC_054700.1:35375194-35429003 GCF_016097555.1 Gigantopelta aegis | reverse complement strand
CAGTATGAATTATACGCCAAAACCAACTTTTCTTCAGTGCTAACTTTGATTCAAACTCCATTCAGAGCCATGTACAGAGATTATTGTCAAGGTCAAGGTCATTGTGAACTTGCATGATCGAGTGATGGCTAATTAATCATCCAGTATAGTTTAATTAAATAAAATGACAAAATTATAATATTTTTTATTATGCACTGAATATGTGCTATAGGGTGTATACTACCAAATCAAATCCCATAGACGACAATAGTAACATATGTGGCTAAAACTCCTACCTGCAACGTATCAACCGACATAAACGCCACGGATATAAATACTACCACCCCTTACACTTAAAGTGAATCAGAAAAAAATGGGGGTCAAGCTGCTCGTTTCTGAGATAACGGGTAGCGTCTATGACTACCCTAGTTTCGCACAAAATTCGAGTACTTTTTTTTACAGGTACCCCATACATGTTTCAAGCACAAGGCTACTTGACACATTGGTACTAGATGAAATAAAATTGCACATTTTTTTTACCCAGATGAAACTATTATTTTTTACAACCAACACACTCACATTTATAACCAATCACAGGACTTGTGGTGTTCACTTCTCTATCAAAAGTTCGGTGCACCTCGAACTTTGACCCAGCCGGAAGTTATTTGGTTTAGTACTACCTATACTGATAACATACATTTTTCAAAAAGTGTCCAGCTATGTGTCTTTATGACAACCAGGATCTGGTGTATTCTGACATAAACTGACAACCTCACTGAAACTGTTGTTTCTACAGTGCAACCTAATATAATGTACACCTCAAAAAGCATATATATTGCATATAGTTTTGTACAAATGCAATATGTCATATTAAACAACAAAATGTTTTAAAATAAAACTCCTGAAGATATTTACTTTCAGTTGGGTGTGTGTACTCAGGTATATATGTAGAGACAACAAAGATAGTCAGAGTACCTCTACCCCTTTAAAGAATTCCATTAAAACACATGCACTTGATTGACCCCTAGATTATGAAGACCTTAACAGGCACATCAAAGAAATATCAGTATTAAAAAAATACACTGTCTGAGGAAGGAAACACAAACATGACTGTACCTGTATGAAGTAATGACTTAATGTCCTGAACATTAGTGTTGGGAGGAAATCCTGTATGCTGGGTGTGGGTGTCTTCAAGTTACCAGGTGTGGGAATTTCAAATCCATCGGCCATGCTGATTTTCATAATGAACCATCAAAACTATTGGCAGCCACCAATATTCCTGACTATATTTTATTTATAGCCTACTGTAGTTGGAGGTTTTAATAGTTGTGATATCTGGAATAATCATGCAGCTTTAACACATTTATTTTTGATTAATTACTGAAAAAAACTATTTTTAAATGACAAAATTACCCGAACATCTATTTTCTTGCATTATTTTCTAATCCGGATGAATACAATATGTACATTAGATGTATTCCTACAATCTGTAATCCAGCATTTTATTTAGCTAGTAACATTAGGTAATACAGCTTTAACAATAAAATAAATTATCAACTTAATCCAAGGCAGATAATCAAATCTGAAAAAATTGGTTCTGAATCTAGTATAAACTCAAAATGCTTTTCATGAGAGCTAACTAAGTGATTATTAAAAAAAAAAAATGATCTGGAGATCTAAGTATATGTTTAACAACCTTATTGTTATGTACAAATAAGAACAGAAGGCACAATAGTGACAACAAATTTAATTATGTTTTTGGTAAAGTTTTTCTTCAAATTTACTTTAAATTTTGCATAAAACTACAAATTTGTCTAAAATATAACTTAGCACCCTATAAATATGTCAAAATGACAATAAAAATCAACTTCTTTACAAATTTGAGTTTTCAGAATTTCATACATAAAAAATTAACAATGTTAATGGAAACTAAAGACATTAACCCACTATTGGCACATGCTATTTTTAATATAAAAATAAATTGCTATTAAAATCTTAGTTCAGGTTGCCTATATATAATACCATATTTAAGAGCAGTTGTATATGGCAAGTCAAATACCATGTAAAAAGAAATTATTGAAATCTTTACAGTATGAATTATAGGCCAAAACCAACTTTTCTTCAGTGCTAACTTTGATTCAAACTCCATTCAGAGCCATGTACAGAGATTATTGTCAAGGTCAAGGTCATTGTGAACTTGCATGATCGAGTGATGGCTAATTAATCAACCAGTATAGTTTAATTAAATAAAATGACAAAATCATAATATTTTTTATTATGCACTGAATATGTGCTATAGGGTGTATACTACCAAATCAAATCCCATAGACGACAATAGTAACATATGTGGCTAAAACTCCTACCTGCAACGTATCAACCGACATAAACGCCACGGATATAAATACTACCACCCCTTACACTTAAAGTGAATCAGAAAAAAATGGGGGTCAAGCTGCTCGTTTCTGAGATAACGGGTAGCGTCTATGACTACCCTAGTTTCGCACAAAATTCGAGTACTTTTTTTACAGGTACCCCATACATGTTTCAAGCACAAGGCTACTTGACACATTGGTACTAGATGAAATAAAATTGCACATTTTTTTTACCCAGATGAAACTATTATTTTTTACAACCAACACACTCACATTTATAACCAATCACAGGACTTGTGGTGTTCACTTCTCTATCAAAAGTTCGGTGCACCTCGAACTTTGACCCAGCCGGAAGTTATTTGGTTTAGTACTACCTATACTGATAACATACATTTTTCAAAAAGTGTCCAGCTATGTGTCTTTATGACAACCAGGATCTGGTGTATTCTGACATAAACTGACAACCTCACTGAAACTGTTGTTTCTACAGTGCAACCTAATATAATGTACACCTCAAAAAGCATATATATTGCATATAGTTTTGTACAAATGCAATATGTCATATTAAACAACAAAATGTTTTAAAATAAAACTCCTGAAGATATTTACTTTCAGTTGGGTGTGTGTACTCAGGTATATATGTAGAGACAACAAAGATAGTCAGAGTACCTCTACCCCTTTAAAGAATTCCATTAAAACACATGCACTTGATTGACCCCTAGATTATGAAGACCTTAACAGGCACATCAAAGAAATATCAGTATTAAAAAAATACACTGTCTGAGGAAGGAAACACAAACATGACTGTACCTGTATGAAGTAATGACTTAATGTCCTGAACATTAGTGTTGGGAGGAAATCCTGTATGCTGGGTGTGGGTGTCTTCAAGTTACCAGGTGTGGGAATTTCAAATCCATCGGCCATGCTGATTTTCATAATGAACCATCAAAACTATTGGCAGCCACCAATATTCCTGACTATATTTTATTTATAGCCTACTGTAGTTGGAGGTTTTAATAGTTGTGATATCTGGAATAATCATGCAGCTTTAACACATTTATTTTTGATTAATTACTGAAAAAAACTATTTTTAAATGACAAAATTACCCGAACATCTATTTTCTTGCATTATTTTCTAATCCGGATGAATACAATATGTACATTAGATGTATTCCTACAATCTGTAATCCAGCATTTTATTTAGCTAGTAACATTAGGTAATACAGCTTTAACAATAAAATAAATTATCAACTTAATCCAAGGCAGATAATCAAATCTGAAAAAATTGGTTCTGAATCTAGTATAAACTCAAAATGCTTTTCATGAGAGCTAACTAAGTGATTATTAAAAAAAAAAAATGATCTGGAGATCTAAGTATATGTTTAACAACCTTATTGTTATGTACAAATAAGAACAGAAGGCACAATAGTGACAACAAATTTAATTATGTTTTTGGTAAAGTTTTTCTTCAAATTTACTTTAAATTTTGCATAAAACTACAAATTTGTCTAAAATATAACTTAGCACCCTATAAATATGTCAAAATGACAATAAAAATCAACTTCTTTACAAATTTGAGTTTTCAGAATTTCATACATAAAAAATTAACAATGTTAATGGAAACTAAAGACATTAACCCACTATTGGCACATGCTATTTTTAATATAAAAATAAATTGCTATTAAAATCTTAGTTCAGGTTGCCTATATATAATACCATATTTAAGAGCAGTTGTATATGGCAAGTCAAATACCATGTAAAAAGAAATTATTGAAATCTTTACAGTATGAATTATACGCCAAAACCAACTTTTCTTCAGTGCTAACTTTGATTCAAACTCCATTCAGAGCCATGTACAGAGATTATTGTCAAGGTCAAGGTCATTGTGAACTTGCATGATCGAGTGATGGCTAATTAATCATCCAGTATAGTTTAATTAAATAAAATGACAAAATTATAATATTTTTTATTATGCACTGAATATGTGCTATAGGGTGTATACTACCAAATCAAATCCCATAGACGACAATAGTAACATATGTGGCTAAAACTCCTACCTGCAACGTATCAACCGACATAAACGCCACGGATATAAATACTACCACCCCTTACACTTAAAGTGAATCAGAAAAAAATGGGGGTCAAGCTGCTCGTTTCTGAGATAACGTGTAGCGTCTATGACTACCCTAGTTTCGCACAAAATTCGAGTACTTTTTTTTACAGGTACCCCATACATGTTTCAAACACAAGGCTACTTGACACATTGGTACTAGATGAAATAAAATTGCACATTTTTTTTACCCAGATGAAATTATTATTTTTTACAACCAACACACTCACATTTATAACCAATCACAGGACTTGTGGTGTTCACTTCTCTATCAAAAGTTCGGTGCACCTCGAACTTTGACCCAGCCGGAAGTTATTTGGTTTAGTACTACCTTTAGATGATTCTCCTATTCAACGAAAACTTGTTCTATCAGAAATGGCTCGAAACTATATTATTACACACTTGTAACTTCTGAAAAGCCAAATTCTGCAATATCAAAATGGCAAAATTATTTTATTTCAGACCTTAATTGGCACACTATTTATTTAAAACCATTTGTAACCATGCAAGAAATAAAACTTAGATGGTTCCAATATAGAATACATCATAGAATATTAACTACCAATAGTTTCGCATATAAAATAAAATTAATTGACAGTGAAACGTGTACGTTTTGTCATGAAGGAAAAGAATCTATAGTGCATTTATTTTGGTAATGTAAAATTGTTCAGAACTTTTGGAATGATTATTTAAATTGATTTAAATAAACTCGTGTAAGCATATATGTAATTTAAAGCTTTCTCTTGAGCTAGTGATATTTGGATGTAAAGATAATATTAAAACAGATAATGTTTTTGACCTAATATTATTATTAGCTAAATATTTTATATATAAATGTAAAGTGCAAAGGGTCCAATTAAATATTATACACTTCCAAAACGAAGGTGGGGTTTGCAAGCCAGTACTCTAAAGTATTATATTATGTTGTTTTATTATTTTTATGTACACAACCCATATTTTACCCTTGGCATGTGTTGTTCTAATTGTAAACAAGGGGCTGGCAATAAAACTTGTTAAAAAAAAAAAAAAAAAAAAACAAAAAAACCTGGCACACTGAAAATTAGCAGCTGCTACATGATTACTCATATTCATACTTAGCAGGAACATGGGCGGGACGTAGCCCAGTGGTAAAGCATTCGCTTGATGCACGGTCAGTTTGGGATCGACTCCCGTCAGTGGGCCCATTGGGCTATTTCTCACTCCAGCCAGTGCACCACGACTGGCATATCAAAGGCCGTCGTATGTATTATCCTGTCTGTGGGATGGTGCATATAAAAGATTCCTTGCTGCTAACTGAAAAGAGTAGCCCATGAAGTGGCGACCACGGGTTTCCTCTCTATATCTGTGTGGTCCTTAACCATATGTCCGACACCATATAACTGTAATTAAAATGTGTTGAGTGCGTCGTTAAATAAAACATTTCTTTCCTTCCTTCTTCCTACAAGATATATGTACATAATATAGTACCGAGGAAAAACATGCAATTTTATGCAGCTTTTCTTGCATACAAACTGTGGGAAGCCAAAACCTGTTAGAAGTGTTGTTACATGTAAATGACCATTGACCTACAGCCAGGCCTATCCTGTGTATTTACATGTATCAATACACGTTCTGCTCTACCTGTGACCAGTCTTGCGTGACTGCGATGTACTTTAAAGCCACAAACCTCAGGTGTCGGCTGGTGTATACTTATTACAGGTGGATGGTCGTGTTTGATGTCTGCTTGTTTATATCATGAGAACCATCTTGTTTAATGTGTTTTGATTTCTGGGGTTTTTTTTAGGGTTTTTTCGTGTTTTTGTTTGTTGTTGGGTTTTTTTAAATTGCATAATGTGGTAACTCAAGGCCAAACACTATGCAGAAATGTAGTATATTGTAGATCTATGCAAATCTATGCAAACCGGTCTGTGGGAAAATCAGAAAGTTTGGTTTGTCTCTTTATGGCCTTTAGCCTATCAGCCATCAGATACGCCTGTGACATGTAAGCTTTACCTGTACCTGAAGTTGCACCTCAAAGTGCATAATAGAAAAAAGTGTTTTCATTGACTGGTCAAAGAAAGAAAGAAAGAAATGTTTTATTTAATGGCGCACTCAACACATTTTATTTACGGTTATATGGCGTCAGACATATGGTTAAGGACCACACAGATTTTGAGAGGATACCCGCTGTCACCACTACATGGGCTACTCTTTCCGATTAGCAGCAAGGGATCTTTTATTTGCGCTTCCCACAGGCAGGATAGCACAAACCATGACCTTTGTTGAGTCAGTGCAAGTGGTTTTACACCTACCCATTGAGCCTTGCGGAGCACTCACTCAGGGTTTGGAGTCGGTATCCGGATTAAAAATCCCATGCCTCGACTGGGATCCGAACCCATTACCTACCAGCCTGTAGACTGATGGCCTAACCATGACGCCACCGAGGCCGGTGCCTAGTCAATGTACCTGTACATGCCGATAAACATTTATGCATTAACATTTAACTACAGCTCTAGAAGAAAACATAGAGAGGATAAAAGTTACAGTGTGTTTTGTTTAATGACACCACTAGAGCACATTAATTAATTAATCATCTGCTCTTGGATGTCCAACATTTGGTAATTATGACTCGTAGTCATCAGAGGAAACCCGTTGCATTTTTCCATTAGCAGCAAGGGATCTTTTATATGCACTTTACCACAGACAAGAAAGCACATACCACAGCCTTTGATCAGTTGTGGTGCACTGCTTTGGAACAAGAAAAAATGCAGTCGGTTAAATGGATCCACTGAGGTGGTTTGATACTGCGAAGCAAGCACCTCAGGCTAAATCCTGCCCTCTGTAACACTACCTGAAGTTGCACCTCAAAGTGTGTATTAGAAACCTGTTTTTATTCCCTGGTCAATGTATCTACATAATGAAAAACATTTATACATTAAGTTATAACTTATTACAGGGAGGGAGGGAGACACAGACAGGATAAAGTTGATATCTTAAGACAGTAACCAGTTATTCTTTATATATCTTAAGACAGTAACCAGTTATTCTTTATATATCTTAAGACAGTAACCAGTTATTCTTTATATATCTTAAGACAGTAACCAGTTATTCTTTATATATATTTATATATGCTCTGAACTGTTTACCCGGTACCATACAGAGTAGTAAAAACGGTGGGAAGACTTCATAAAGTATGTGTTGTCTATAGTCTGTTGACTAACAAATTTATCAAAACCGCCAGGCTCGAAATAGCGACCTGAGAAAAGCAGTCCATTTAGCTAAAACTACAAACAATTCACAGATTATTTTTTAAGAGAGGAAAGGAAGGAAATGTTTTATTTAACGACACGCTCAACACATTGTATTTACGGTTATATGGCGTCAGGCATATGGTTGAGGACAACATGGATATTGAAAGGAAGCCCACTGTCGCCACTTCATGGGCTACTCTTTTTCAATTAGCAGCAAGAGATCTTTTATATGCACCATCCCACAGACAGGATTGCACATACCACAGCCTTTGATATACCAGTCATGGTGCACTGGCTGGAACAAGAAATAGCCCAATGGGCTGCCTGTGGGAAGCGCAGATAAAAGATCCCTTGCTGCTAATCGGAAAGAGTAGCCCATGTAGTGGCGACTGCGGGTTTCCTCTCCAAATCTGTGTGGTCCTTAACCTTATGTCTGATGCCATATAACCATAACTAACAGTTGAGTGTGTCATTAAATAAAACATTTTTTTCTTTTTCTTTCTCATCTTCTATTTAGCTGAGGTTTAGCTTGTGATTCTGTTATATTGTAATTTTATAATGCTCTCAAATACATCTCAGAGATCCTGTTTTTTCAACACACTGTACCAAACCCTCCACTCACCCTATACTATCTTTTCCCCAGCAGTGCATATTTTTTGTTTCTCAGCAGGACATATCTCTTTTGATCTGCCAACTTAAAAAAAAATCCAGCAGGCCATATTTTACTTCCTATTTTGAGCTCTGAAACTGTAGTTGTGTTTGTGCTCTGTCAAGTGTATTATCTAGTGAAAGGGGAAATTGCAGCTACATGTACCAGACTGTTGGCTGTGAAAATTTAATGGCTTGCACCGCTTCACACCCCTCTGCGCACACCTGTTCCATGCAAATAACTGTCAAGTCGACATGTGCACGCTGGTTAACTTGACCGACCCCAACGTTGACGGTGCATTATTGCAGTGATTGGAAACTAGGCTAAGATAACAAGTTTTTTGTTTATGATACAGATGTACAGTATTTAAAATAATAGTAAAATGTTAGTATATACGTGTACATGTATATATAGCTACATATACTGATTTCCAAAAGAAACTATACCAATACTCTGAGAGACTACTGAAGAAAAAACTAAAATATGTTGCATGTTTAAAACATGGGCGGGATGTAGCCCAGTGGTAAAGTGTTCGCTTGATGTTCGGTTAGTCTAGGATCGATCCCCGTCGATGGACCTATTCTCATTCCAGCCAGTGCTCCACAACTGGTGTAACAAAGGTCGTGGTATGTGCTATCTTGTCTGGGTACAGACAGGATAGCACATACCATGGCCTTTGATTTAGCAGTTGTGATGCAGTGACTAGAATGAGAAATAGCCCAATGGGCCCACTGACAGGAATCGATCCTAGACTGACCATGCATGCATCAGGCGAACAATTTACCACTGAGCTATGCTGCGCCTTTTGCACATGTGGTGCCTGAACTCGTCATCCTATAAAAGCAACTGTTTGGGGGTTTTTTGGTCTTTCTTTCATATACCAAGATAATTAAAGTACATGTGTAATTCTAAACAAATGCTGTTATATTTCTGAAAAACCAAGTGTTTTGTTTCGAACACATTTTATTCAATTTTTTACTGATTTGAACAATAGTTTCTCTCGGTTACAGTAGTTACCGATATGTTGTTTATCAGAACAGAACATTTATCCACATGTTTAATATGTATGACATGACATTTCTATAAAAAAATATGAGTCAAAATACTCAATGCATTATTTATGCCTTTCTGTGTATATTTGTTTTTATTACCCATATGGGCTCAAATATACGGGGTAATATTTTTTCGATCTCTGCACAGTGTGCAGATTGCTTCTACAGTCACTGATTGGCTGGCTTTAAAAAGACAAGATTTGATTGGCAATTACATACTGCCGGGACTACTTTTTGTTCATTCATGATTCCATGATTCGCTCAAACTATTACTACGAACTTCAAATATTTTTTTACGATACGAACATTTACGGAATTAAAAATCAAAATATATGTACAAATGTTTAAAAAAAAATATATTTTATTATTTTGACTGGGGTTTTTTGGAACTATTCTTTGGTGGATACTGTTGGGTGTGCACCGATAACGGCGCGTATGAATATATTGTTATGGCTGGTAGAGCTTGTTAGTTGTTACAGCAGCGAAAACGTAAATATACTTTTAAAATCATTAAAGATTGACAATGGGTAATAAAGAGAATAACCAACTCACTACGAGGAATTATGGATTATCTGTCCCTCGTGAATTAATGCTGTAAAACCCTCGCCAAAGGCTCTGGTTTACAACATTAATTAACTCGGGACAGATAATCCGTAATTCCTCGTAGCTCGTTAGTTATTCTCTAAATACCTTGCAAAATTCACAGTTGTTGACACTGATGGATGCCATTGCCATTTTTGTGACATATCAGCTTTCCTTGACTTGCAGTCTTTCACTCTTGAAAGTTGAAGTGTCACACATAAAGTGCTGATCATGTAGGGTTGAATTCTTGAAGTGGCATGCGTGATTTAAATTTTGAAATGACTTGCAAGTATATTTTGACAGTTAATGTATTATCAGGGCTAAACTTATTATGGGGAAATATTATGCAAGATTTAACTCTTTGAAGGGGTGTGATGGTCTTGACTTTGGAAATGTCATGCAAGATTTAACTCTTGAAGTGTCATGCAGGGTTTTACTCTTGGAAGAGTTATGCACATGGGAATGAGAACTCTATTTACGTGCCCATATCCAATAAAGGTTCAGGCACGCCTACCACGGACCCAGCCTCTGACAAAGCCAGTGGGTGGTTCCGGGGCAGGATTTTGCACATGATTTAACTCAAGTATTACAGGGTTTAAATAAACACTTGGAAATGTGATGCAAGAGTTAATTCTTGAGGTATTTTCAGGGTTTAACTCTTGAAATGTCATGCAACAGTGAACAGGGTCTAACTCTTAGAAGTGTTGTTCAGGTTTTAACTCTTGGAATGTCATGCAACAGTGAACAGGGTCTAACTCTTAAGTGTTATTCAGGTTTTAACTCTTGGAATGTCATGCAACAGTGAACAGGGTCTAACTCTTAGAAGTGTTGTTCAGGTTTTAACTCTTGGAATGTCATGCAACAGTGAACAGGGTCTAACTCTTAGAAGTGTTGTTCAGGTTTTAACTCTTGGAATGTCATGCAACAGTGAACAGGGTCTAACTCTTAGAAGTGTTCAGGTTTTAACTCTTGGAATGTCAAGTGGGGTTATTTAACTCTTGGAATGTCAAGTGGGGTTATTTAACTCTTGGAATGTCAAGTGGGGTTATTTAACTCTTGGAATGTCAAGTGGGGTTATTTAACTCTTGAAGCATTGGGCAATGTTTAACTGTTTGAAATCTCAAACAGGGTTTAATATTTGGAAGTGTCATGCATTTGACAGCTGTATGGGATTGAATGATTTCATGGCTGCTGTTTGCTTTGTATGAGGAAATTAATTCATTTTGTTTTTTATTCTTAAATTTGTGTTTTTGTTGTTGTTGCAGAAGGGGCGAGACATATCCCAGTAGTAAAGCGCTCACTTGATGCGTGGTCGGTGTGGGATCGATCCCCGTCAGTGGGCCCACTGGGCCATTTCTCGTTCCAGCCAGTGCACCACGACTGGTACATCAAAGGCTGTGGTATGTGCTATCCTGTCTATGGGATGGTGCATATAAAAGATCCCTTGCTGCTAATCAGAAGAGTAGCCCAGGTAGTGGCGACAGCGGGTTTCCTCTCAAAATCTGTGTGGTCCTTAACCATATGTCTGATGCCATATAACCGTAAATAAAATGTGTTGAGTGCATCGTTAAATAAAACATTTCTTTCTTTCTTTCTTTGCTGCTAATCAAAAAGAGTAGCCCATGAAGTGGCAACAGCAGGTTTCCTCCCTCAATATCTGTGTGGTCCTTAACCATATGTCCAACACCATATAACTGTAAATAAAATGTGTTGAGTGCATCCTTAAATAACCATTTTCATTTCCTGTTGTTGCAGAAAGACACAATTGGACAATGGCTGTTCGACAGGGTGTGCGAGAAGTTGAACCTGGTAGAGAAGGACTACTTTGGACTGCGGTTTGTGGACAGCGAGAAGCAGAGAGTAAGTACCATGCACACATTTTAACATTAAAATAACATCTTTCTTTACATACACGGATGGAAAGAAATATGGGAGAACACGTGGTATTGTAGACCAAATTTAATTAACTACTAGCATAGTAATGTCTGTATAACAACACAAAGATGTCATATGGGATTCACTGTCTGTGATGTGAACTGAATGTAAGGAACACAGTTATCTTCCTCATACTATGGATGACGGTTCTGGTTGCTGTCATTCTTTGCTGGTTTTGTTTATGTGTTCCCTTATTTCTTTCCATCAGTATATGTACATACTGGCTAGATATATTGCTTATAAATGTATCAGTTTTCTTAAAATATGTTAGCATTCTCTGTGTGAAGGAACCTGTTTGCCATTAGCCGTCTATCTGGGAATTGATTAACTAATTAACATACATGGCTTCGATAATTCAGTTTCTGTGTGGTGAGACCTTTATATGAAAGGAAATGATTCAGACCTATTGTAGAAAGTGATCAATTTGAGAACCTCAGATTCACACTGTATCAGGCTGAACTAGCCAATGAAATGTAATGTTGCAATCTATCGTAGGCTCGGTCAGTCAATAAAATGTTATCCTGCAGCATATTGGATATTGACCTGATACTGTGTCTGGTCAAATGTATTGCTGCAGGACCAGAAGTACCAGTGTAATGGGTTTGTAATTATTTCCTGCGCTGGAGAACATAATTACATGCTTAAAACAAAACCTTGTCGTTGAACAGATTAAAACCTTCATCATCCAGTGATGAGCAGCTATTAACAATGGACGAACATAATGTAGGTTTCTGTACAACAAATCAGTTCCCATTGCTGACAATGTTAAAATTTTTTAAAATCATGCTCAGTCATATAACTTTTATTATAAGCAAAATTTGTTTTGTTTAATGACACTAGAGTTGGTTGATTTATAATCATTGGCTATTGGATGTCAAACATTCGGCAATTCTGACATACAGTCTTAGAGAAGAAACACACTACTTACTATCTTTATATGCACTTTCCCACAGACAGGATATCACATACCACGGCCTTTGATATATACCAGTCGTGGTGCACTGGCTGGAACAAGAAATAGCCCAATGGGCCCAACGATGGGGATCGATCCTAGACTAACCGCGCATCAGGCAAGCGCTATACCACTGAGCTACATCCTGCCCGAGTCACATAAGCAATGTCTGAATTCACCAAACCAGTACACATGTAAAAAGTGCACAACACTTTACAGTTTCTTTTATCTGACATTTAAGAGATTTGAAGAATGTTGGCAAACATTTCCTTCTTTTCATGTCAGTTAAAAGAAAGAATGTCTCTTGTATGTATTTATCACATTAATCACGTTTGTGTAGCTTTCTGCTTTATTTTAAATAACAAATGAAAGTTATGTGCATTTTTTTTAAGCTTTAAAAACTTGAAAAAAATACATCATCATATTACTGTATATATATATAAAATAAAAGTTTCACAAGTAAATACTAAATATTTACATAAAGGGCAAAGTGATCAGTGTTTTCATAATGTGTCTACCAGTTTCGCCTTCTCAACACTGTATTGTTGGGTGAAATGCCAGAGAATTATTGCAAACAGGCAAACAATGGCTCTCTTTTCTTCTTTTTTTTCATGTTCCGCCATTCTTTATGTTACATTACATCACATGAGGTCCCAGTGGTGATGGTGTTACACTGAGTGGTTGCAGTGCTAACATTTCTAAGTACAGCTGGTATGATAACAAAGACTGCATTCAATTAATAGCTGATAAGATAAAAAAACAGTTCTTTCATTACGTGAAAATAAGCATGTAATATTATACCCAAGACTGTTTTTATCAGTCACATGTTTGGTAGGCTTCATTTGAGACCCAATAGCAGATATATATATATATATATATATATATATATATATATATATATATATATTTTTTTTTAATGCAAATGTCTTTAAACCAATTATTTGTCTCGTCTTGTTAAAAGGAAAATTGATATAACTGGTCCTCTCCAGTTGCTTCCTTGTTGTGGAGCGGTCTATGTAGTACATTAAAATATAAAAGAAAGAATAATCCATGATGGAAATACATATATATATATATATACATGTGGCAAGTTAGTGATGTTGAAATGCAAAAACAATGTCAGAATGACCATATGTTTGACGTCCAATAGCCGATGATAAGATAAAAAATCAGTGTGCTCTAGTGGCGTTGTTAAATAAAACAAACTTTACTTTATTGGATCAGACAGTATTTTTTTCTTCAACTTTGACCTTGTGTAAATATATTTACAGATTATACCGTACATACTGTACATGTTTAGGACATATGTTTATAGATAATGGTATTTGCACAAGTATTTACAAATGTACTTGTTACCTGTGTCGCCAAGCATGTCCTCATGTAGACAGGTCTGTTATTACTGTCATCAAAACAAGCACAGAATGGTTGGCCATGTTAACAAGATGTCACCACATGTAAAAAATGTGTTAAACAAAAACAAATCCTTGTACATTTTTATAAATTACAATAATATATATTGTATTAAAATTTAAGATCTAAAACATGTGGAGCAAGATGTGCATGTAGGCATCAGTGACATTATGTACATTGTGTAATGGGAAAAGTGATATGAATTTATTAGGATTATACATTTGTGTATTTTTAAAAACTTTAAAGGTACTGACCCCAGTTTTTAGGCAGCATCAAATATGTTCATTCTATAGATGGCTTTTTCACCATTACATTACACATCATTTGCAAGTTCTTGCTTAAATAACCAAATTTGGCAAATCAAAAATGTTTTTGGTTATCCTGTTTTAGCTTTCAAATGCATTTTATGCAAAACAAAGTGCATACAGTCTGTGGCTTTAATGGTGAAAATAATGAAAAGTATGAATTTATTTTCATAATCTGTATGTATAGTTACCAACTCCAGGGCTTGAATTTAATTATGGCACTGACAGGAATTGCCGTCGTTTAGATATAAATTGCCATAGGGCAGAAGGATCACTGACAACACGCCATTGGTAAAGCTCTTTGTACATCTGGTGTACATCATGTGCCAATATATATAACATTTATACAATTTAAATATGTCTACATACAGCAAAATAGCCTTTCAGTCATGTTTATTTGCTGCAAAAAAAGTCGCTTTTTAAAAAATTGACATAAGCAGGCTCAAAATTGTCGTCGTCAGGTCAAATATCTCGGTGGGCCATATGACACACAACATTGTTTTTATTGCCATGGGACACAAATTCTTAAGTTCAAGCATTGGGGTCATATTTGTGAAGCCATCTTAGCGAGTACAAACTCGTAAAACCATTGTAAGGTATGACGTCATCACATTGTAGTGTGACATTGTAGCTTACAATGATTTTATGATTTTGTAGTGTCAAGATGGCATTGAAAATATGGGCCCACAACTCCGGTTTGTGGTTTCCTGTTACGGTTTCCACACACACTGCCTATCTAACTCCGGTTTGTGGTTACCTGTTACGGTTTCCACACACACACTGCCTATCTAACTCCTGTTTGTGGTTACCTGTTACAGTTTCCACACACACTGCCTATCTAACTCCGGTTTGTGGTTACCTGTTACAGTTTCCACACACACTGCCTATCTAACTCCGGTTTGTGGTTACCTGTTACGGTTTCCACACACACACTGCCTATCTAACTCCTGTTTGTGGTTACCTGTTACGGTTTCCACACACACTGCCTATCTAACTCCTGTTTGTGGTTACCTGTTACGGTTTCCACACACACACTGCCTATCTAACTCCGGTTTGTGGTTACCTGTTACAGTTTCCACACACACTGCCTATCTAACTCCGGTTTGTGGTTACCTGTTACAGTTTCCACACACACTGCCTATCTAACTCCGGTTTGTGGTTACCTGTTACGGTTTCCACACACACTGCCTATCTAACTCCGGTTTGTGGTTACCTGTTATATTTCCACACACACACTGCCTATCTAAGTCCGGTTTGTGGTTACCTGTTACGGTTTCCACACACACTGCCTATCTAACTCCGGTTTGTGGTTACCTGTTATGGTTTCCACACACACACTGCCTATCTAACTCCGGTTTGTGGTTACCTGTTATGGTTTCCACACACACACACTGCCTATCTAACTCCTGTTTGTGGTTACCTGTTATGGTTTCCACACACACACTGCCTATCTAACTCCTGTTTGTGGTTACCTGTTATGGTTTCCACACACACACTGCCTATCTAACTCCTGTTTGTGGTTACCTGTTACGGTTTCCACACACACACTGCCTATCTTGAAGCCAGTATTTGCAGTGTAATCTTACAGATTTGTATCTCTGTATCAGATATAACTGAATTGATTATTTACAATATTCACGTCTCTCTTTTTCAGCACTGGCTGGACCCCTTGAAAACTGTATACAAACAAATGAAAGGTATGTCTGCTTTATATCGTGGTACATCTGATAAATAGTTGTACATGTGAACTGTTCTAGAGTTAATCACATGAGGGGGTGCATGGGGAATATGAGTCAGTGTAATTATTTTATTACTAGTGGTAGTGCAGCAATATTTCCCCGATATACACATCGTTTAAATTAACATTTTATTTTGTGGGTGATGAGTAATTGCACATGCATTTGAATGTTTGCCATAAACAAATGGTGTGTTTTAATGTTACTGCATATATCATACATACAGATGTATCATTAAATGTGTTTACTACCAAGTGCAGATTTAGGAAGGGGGCCACTCCCCTCTATTTGTGACTAGATGATTACATTTTTCTTTGTATATCTTGTTGTCAGTGCTACCAAAGGACATTTCGTTAATGTTACAGGCCCCTATGTAACAAAATCCTACAGGTGCTCCTGACTACATGGATTATAAAACCTATTAATACCGGGATTTCCTATATTTATTTATTTTAATACAAAATACCACCTTTGAGAAGATAAAGTTTTATTTGAAATTAGGCCCAAAGCTTAAATTAAAGTTTGTTTTATTTAACGACACCACTAGAGCACATTGATTTTTTATATTATCATCGGCTGTTGGACGTCAAACATATGGTCATTCTGACACTGTTTTTAAGAGGAAACCCGCTGTTGCCACATAGGCTACTCTTTTATGACAGGCAGCAAGGGATCTTTTATTTACGCTTCCCACAGGCAGGATAGCACAAACCATGGCCTTTGTTGAACCAGTTATGGATCATCGGTCGGTGCAAGTGGTTTACACCTACCCATTGAGTCTTGCGGAGCACTCACTCAGGGTTTGGAGTCGGTATCTGGATTAAAAATCCCATTCCTCGACGGGGATCTGAACCCAGTAGCTACCAGCCTGTAGACCGATGGCCTAACCACAACGCCACCGAGGCTGGTAAAGCTTAACTTAAGAAGTTGGGGGGGGGGGGGGGGGGGGGGGGGAAACACCCCAACTTATTCTATAATAAAGACAAAAGGCACAAGTTAGGATAGCAACGTGGTACAGTTATTAATTCAAGTTTTAACTGAGAAGGGGCAATGCATACATGCATTCTAGCCTAGCTACCTGTTTCATAGTTGAGAAAAGGGAAGAGGAGAGTGCTTCTGACGCCTATCAGTATAACCGGCCTCGGTGGCGTCGTGGTAGGCCATCGGTCTACAGGCTGGTAGGTACTGGGTTCGGATCCCAGTCGAGGCATGGGATTTTTAATCCAGATACCGACTCCAAACCCTGAGTGAGGGCTCCGCAAGACTCAATGGGTAGGTGTAAACCACTTGCACCGACCAGTGATCCATAACTGGTTCAACAAAGGCCATGGTTTGTGCTATCCTGCCTGTGGGAAGCGCAAATAAAGGATCCCTTGCTGCTAATCGGAAGAGTAGCCCATGTAGTGGCGACAGCGGGTTTCCTCTTAAAATCTGTGTGGTCCTTAACCATATGTCTGACGCCATATAACCGTAAATAAAATGTGTTGAGTGAGTCATTAAATAAACCATTTCTTTCTTTCTTTCTTTCCGTTCAGTATAACTGTTTGTATAATTGTAAGGTTATTTTATTGGATACATTGACGTTTACTTCATGTGTAATTATCTTCTTAAATTAGCTAAAGATTCTTGGCGAAGTGAGTGCCAGTACATTACAATTTTACTATTATTGAGTTATTTAATATATGACATCGATTAATTTGAAGGTGTTTTATTTTTACTATTATCATATTTTAACTCGGTTAAATGTAAACAATAAACTATGACATTTGCAACTATGATTATAATGTACTCTTTAATTCTGTTTCATTTAACATTTGTAGTTACAAAATTCATTCTTTTTTTAATATTAATAATAAATATGATACGATATTTTTCAACGTTGTGAAGATTACTGTTGAAAACTATATATCCGAAGTTAAACCCATGGGGCTTAATTTCTGTAAAATTTCCTGTGTTTTGAGCCCACGGGTTTCAATTCAAGTGGGTTTATGAGTACAGGAAATCCCTTTAGTAAGTTTCCAAGATGTTTGGGTTTTAATGCTGTCAAAAAACTGTTCTTATACATGTATGTATCCTCCTTTGATTTAAGGTTCACAATAACACCTCCCTCCTCCAAATAATCTAGGCATTCTGGATTTTTTTTTCTACTGTCATTTCCTCTTTGCTATATTAAAGTGTACATATATAACTCCCAGTGGTATTCTGTCTTCTTTCTTTCTTCGCAGATTTACTTTGTAAAAATAACAAATTGGAGAAATGCTTTACTGATGTTATATTTTACATGTTATATATAGATGTAGATTTAAAGAGTCGGTGTCACTGTGTTTTCTGTCTGTTAAACAGGTGTGAACCCCATGGTGCTTTGTTTTCGAGTGAAGTTTTATCCCGAGGATCCCATGAAACTGCATGAGGAAATTACAAGGTATATTTCTAGCAAGGCTTTTAAAAATTAAACTCCGGCCATTGTCAGCACTCAAGGTGCCAAATAATTACTTCAGTCATAGCCAGTAGCACATAAATGTGTTTTTTCTTCTGTTTTAAGCCTTTGGACAAGTTCAGCTTGGAACCGTTTGTCACTAATATAATGCTTGGGAAGACTTTTTTTTTAAAAGCTATATATTAAACTAAATAAACCAGTGAAAATAGGGGCGAGACGCCATATAACCGTAAATAAAACGTGTTGAGTGTGTTGTTAAATAAAACATTTCCTTCTTTCCTTCCAGTGAAAATAGTTTGTAAACATATAGTGAAAATAGCTGGTTCAACATAGGTGTGATAGTGATATGCAAAAATCAGGGCTCGAAATTGGAAGTAAAATATGGCCTGCTGTTAATTTTTTTTTTTTTTAAATAGCAGGCCAAAAGAAATATGATTACCAAGACAAAATATGGCCTGCTTGAAATAAGAACACAGCACAGAATGAGTGAAGAGTTTGAGACAGTGTGGGGAAAATTAGGACCTGAGATGTATTTGAGAGCATTATAAAATTAAAATATAACAGAATCACAAGCTCAGCCTCAGCTAAATACAAGATGAGATAATATCTTTTGAAAAATGATCTACAATTTTTTGGGGGGTAATTTTAGCAGGTGAATTTTTATTTTAAAGTGGACTGCTTTTCACGGGAACCGCTATTTCAACCCTTGAAAAATGCTGTTATGTGTGTTGCACCATCAGTCTTTTCATAACTGACACGTCCACCAAACAACAAACTGCCAGTTTATAACTTGAACCTGCCTCTTCTGTAAGTTGTAATTGTCAATATTTTTTCCCGACTTGAAAGGCAGTATTGACATTTACAAAAACCAGTTAAGTCGTTTCACTGGAGTCGAATAATAGAAAGCAGACTCCAAATTGCCAGTTATTGACATAAAACAGTTGACCATTAAGTGCCAATTCAGAATCAACTGTGTATATGTACAGAGTGGACTGTTTAATGGTCCCATTAGTTGTAATTTTTACTTTATGGTTTGTGCGCTTGAAAACAATTATTATATATTGCATGAATACTAGAAATGTTAGAAATCATTTACAATTACTAAACAATGAATGAAGCACATGAAAACAATTGTTATACATTGCATAGTAAGTAAATCATGTCTGATACAGACATACAGAAAGTCCTGTGGACAGACTGACAGACAGGCAGACAGACAAATCAACAGATGGACAAATGAATATATAGACAGACGGGCAGGAAATGAATAAGATTAATTTTATTAAATGGACAATTCTGAGTTTGTTACATTGTAATATGTTTATGACTAACAGATCCTTTGTGATGACTTAAATTACATATTAAAGATGTTTTCCTGTTTAGAATATCAGTGTCTGTATAAACGAGGTGTTTGTTATCTTCCTAGTGTTTGTAAGGAGCCATACCAAAAATTGCCTTCCAATAATTATGTACATACTGGGGAAAAAAATGTTTTGAAGAAAATGATACAAAAACAATACCAATATGCTAAAAACCTGAGCACACAGCACCAAACACATTGAATATACAGACATAGGTATTTTAAACGAGAAAATGTATTTAAAATGTAATTGTTGTCACCAAAAAGGCACCGTTAATCAGAAACTTCTTACAATGGTTGCAAACTCAGGAGATTTCTATTAAAATGTAGAATCAGGTATGTTTGAAATGAGACCATCTACCATCTGCCAAACAAAGAATATGACAGACAGACAGACAGACAGACAGACCGATAAAGACAGATAATAGACCAGTTAATTACATTAAAATATCCAGTCTATTAGGACTACATGTATGTTTGACATGAGATCGGCCACCGATAATCAAATGGACAAATGAAAATGTTTTACATTAAGGTGTAAAATAAGCTGATTGAAATGACTCCATCTGGAGTTTTCTAAATAAAGGATCATTGTCTGAGTCAGACAGATTGCTATACAAGCTTGTGTGTTGTACCGATTTTCCGAAACGAGTGTCTGGATTCATGTATTACCCTCGCTCTTGTCACTTACCAAAATTACTTAATTCGTTGGTGACGTGAAGTCATTATGACATACATGTGTAATACTGTGCAATTAAAAACACAACCACAGAAAATACAAATAACATCAACATGTATATATGATTTGCACAGGGATCCCACTTTCAAATCCTGAAAGTGTTAACAGGATCCGGCTTTTTGTTTGAAATTCTGATATCCCAATGGACTGGAATCCCAATTTTAGCAAAATATTGTGGGATTCTGACTGATATCCTGTTGTTTGTGTACACTGGGATTTCCACCTAGAATCAAGGATCCTGGCGAAGATTTCATTTTCCGGTGGTATCCTTGCAGAATCCTAGTAAATACCACTGGGATCCTGTATGTGTTTCACTTTGGTAATATAACTATAGTGCATCCCATTCTCCTACAAACAATTTTTTTTGTAAATAATTTCAGTTTGATTTAACGTAAGAAGAAAAGTAAAAATGTTTTGGAAAATAACAAACAAATTACTATTTTTTGTGTGCATTTGGCTCAGAAATTAAAAAGTTTGTTTTGTTTAATGACACCACTGGAGCACATTGATTAATTTGTCATCGGCTATTGGATGTCAAACGTTTGGTAATTCTGACTTATAGTCATAGATACAACCCACTACATTTTTCCTAATGCAGCAAGGGATCTTTTATATGTACTTTCCCACAGACAGGAAAGCACATACCATGGCCTTTGTCCAGTTGTGGTGCACTGGTTGGAATGAGAAACAAAAAACTATAAATTGAATGGATCCACCAAGGTGGTTCGATCCTGCGACACAAGCACCTCAGACGGCTCAGAAATAAATAATTTTTAATAAATCCTATAGTATAAAAAAAAGGCATTCCCTGTGGGAAAGACTATAAACAAACAGGCAAACGTATTAAGATATAGATTCAGCTATGTTTGAAATAAGACCACCGGCATTTCGCTATTTAACAAAGAATCAAGGTCACAGACTGACACACACAAAAAAAATATAGTTATGGTGCATTAATATATGCCATCAGCAGAAATAAGATGGACCTCAGATAACCAAACACACGGAGATGAGTTATTGTAATTAAGATACAGAATTGATTGTGGAGGTTTGACAAGAGACGAAAGGACAAAGAATCGATGACAGCGATATCATGCAAGTGCACGGCGTGAAGCTCTGCCGGTGAAACATCTGTTTGCAGATTACTGCATTTCATATAGATTTACATGGGCAGGCAACACAAGACATTGTGTCAAGATCGATTGATTGGTTTCACCTTGAGGGTCAGGCTAGTTTTAAGAACATAAAAATTTAGGAATAATTTTTAACTGAAAAAAAGGATGTAACGGTTTCTTGAAGATAACACAATTTTCTTTTGTTTTTTGTTGTATCTTTGTTGGTTTATTGTTGTTTTGGGGGGTTTTTTTTGTGGTTTTTTTTTTTGTGAGGGTTTTTTTTTTTTTTTTTTTTTTTTAGGGGAGGGGCTGTTTTTGAAAATAGGAATATAAAACAGTTTTGGTAGTACATGGTAATATTAATATTAAAATTTAAAATTATTTTAAATTAACTTACATTATTCAAAATAGGAAATCATTCTTAACTGAAAATAGGGACATGTACAGTTATGTAACATGCTGGCCTTGGTGGCATCGTGGTTAGGCCATCGGTCTACAGGCTGGTAGGTACTGGGTTCAGATCCCAGTCGAGGCATGGGATTTTTAATCCAGATACCGACTCCAAACCCTGAGTGAGTGCTCCGCAAGTCTCAATGGGTAGGTGTAAACCACTTGCACTGACCAATGATCCATAACTGGTTCAACAAAGGCCATGGTTTGTGCTATCCTGCCTGTGGGAAGTGCAAATAAAAGATCCCTTGCTGCTAATCAGAAAGAGTAGCCCATGTAGTGGCGACAGCGAGTTTCCTCACAAAATCTCTGTGTCTGACGCCATATAACCGTAAATAAAATGTGTTGAGTGCATCGATAAATAAAACACTTCTTCTTTATGTAACATAATATTCCCAATTCATCAAAACATGATACAGTTTTTGTCTTGCCTTGGTGACGTCAAAAGGTGATTTAAAGGCATTATTCCTGACTACATGTATATGTATTTAGCTCCAAAATGTAAGTTTTCACATTTAACACAATTTCGCACAAACTGTAACTCCTCATCCAATCAAACTTGGTTTATAGTTGCATGTACATATACATACATGTATGTTAATCACATGCTTTATAATGTATTGTTGGGGTTGTGTTTTTTTAATGAAATATTTAAATTAAAATATTTTGTGCATTTCAATTTTTGCTTGCATTTAGGGCCATTTCTCACAAATTATAAGTACTATATCAGTGAAACATGATCTGTAGTTGCCGCTATGAATGTTCATTTCTATTTATTTTTTTTTTTTTTATTTATTCCATATTTATTCTTTTGTTATTATTTATTTTGTTTTTTGTTGCTATTTTCAGATATTACCTGTTTCTTCAGCTCCGCAGAGACCTCCATCATGGCAGACTGCTGTGTTCACCATCCGATGCGATCGTTATGGCAGCAGACATCATACAATGTAGGTGTTCCGCTCTCTCATCCCCAGCACCCAGCATCCATCATTCAGCCGCCAGCCCCCAGCCCCCAGCCCCCAGCCCCCAGCCCCCAGCCCCTAGCCCCTATCTCCCAGTCTCCAGTCTCCAGTCTCCAGCATCCAGCATCCATCATTCAGCCTCCAGCCCCCCGCCCCCAGCCCCCAGCTCCCAGTCTCCCAGTCTCCAGCTCCCAGCACCCATCATCCAGCCCCCAGGCCCCAGTCCCCAGTCCCCAGCCCCCAGCACCTATCATTCAGACCCCAGCCTCCAGCCCCCAGCTCCCATGTTTTGTCAAAAGCTGTGGTATGTACTGTCCTGTCTATGGGAAAATGTATATAAAAAATTATGTTACAGCTTTTGAGTAGTGATAGACTTTGTGAAGGCAACATGTTTCGTCTATATGTCTTGACTAAGTATTGAAATAACCAAATAACCCTAGTTTAATATGTGTGTAGATGATTGGGTTATAGGATCGAATCTGCTCAGTGGACCGATTTTCTGATATTTTTTCCCATTCACAAATAATGCCCCATGTCTGGTATATCAAAGGTCATGGTATGTGCTGTCCTGTCTATGGGAAAGTGCACTTAAAAGATACTATGTTTTTAATGGAAATACTATGTTTTTAATAGAAAAAATGCAGTGGATTTTCTATAAGACTATTTAATTCCAGAGTTGTGAATTGTTAGACATCCAACAGATGATGATTAATAAAGCACTGTACTTAATGGCAAACTTAAAACTTATGTGAAAACTTAAAATGTGCTGAGGTGTCATTAGATAAATATTCCCTTTTAATTCAGGAGTAGACAGATGGGCACATTCTGCTTATCAAGAGTTTGGGGATTGATCATAGAAATTATCTGCACGTGGTCTAACCCAGCCCGATCCTTTCCTGCATCTTTAGTTTTTGCTGTGAAAGATATGACCATGGTCAACAAAATAGTTTATTCAGCTTATTCAGAGTAAGGACAAAGATTGAGTTCCAATGGGCTCTGTTCTGTGCTAGTTTTGTGGTAGTGCAAAAAGAATAAATCTCCAGTAAAGGATCTCCTCGGGAGTGGCTGTCCTTCTATAGATAGTTTGTTTTGTTTAATGACACCACTAGAGCACATTCATTTATTAATCATCGGCTATTGGATGTCAAACATTTAGTCATTTCTGACATCGTCTTATTGAGGAAACCTGCTATATTTTCCCATTAGTAGCAAGGGATCTTATATATGCACCATCCCATAGACAGGATAACACATACCACGGCCTTTGATGTACCAGTCGTGGCGCACTGGCTGGAGTGAGAAATAGCCCAGTTGGCCCACTTATGAGAATCGATCCCAGACCGACTCCGCATCGAGTGAGCGCTTTACCACTGGGCTACGTCCTGCTCCAGGCACTAGATAGAGATTCATGGAATGAACCATTATTTTGCCAAATTCCCATTCAGAAATACGGCCTTGACCATGTATTACGGTTTTATTGTTCAGATTGTAAACCATCTGATCAGAAAAACAAGTCAGTTTAGCTAGATTAGTTTTTTCTCCATCAATTCTTTACTGAATTATATTGACAAATTGAAAAGCTAGTTCTGGTTTAATGAAGGCCATTGAAAGTCGTTTATTGTGAATGTCTTATTGCGTTTTCGCATGTGAACCTGACTTTGTCTTCCTTAATGTGGTAATTATGGGTAAAATGAACAATAGTTAAACATGCTATAATTTATCAACTTTTTAACATTTGTCATTGTTCTTGATGGTTTTTATTTTGGTTTTTCATTCATTTCAACTTATTTTCGTGCCTATATCCAATTAAGGTTCAAGCACACTGTCCTGGGCACACGCCTCAGCTATCTGGGCTGTCTGTCCAGCACAGTAGGTTACTTGTTAGTTGGTTAGTGGTTAGTGAGAGAGAAGTTAGTTGGTTAGTGGTTAGTGAGAGAGAAGAGTGTGTAGTGGCCTTACACCTATCCATTGAGCCCTTAAGAACTTGCTCCGGGTTGGAGCTGGTACCGGGCTGCAAACCCTGTACCTACCAGCCTGTAGTCCGATGGCTTAACCACTGTGCCACCGAGGCCAGTTTTTGGTTTTTCAATTTTTAAGTAAAGATTAGAATGTGACAACATTTTGTTTAGAAACCTAAATTGAGCATGTCCTTTAGCATCACTGTTTAGTCATTTGGTTCAGCCATTTTGTTTAGTCATTTTGTTCAGCCATTTTGTTTAGTCATTTTGTTCAGCCATTTTGTTTAGTCATTTCGTTCAGCCATTTTGTTTAGTCATTTTGTTTAGTCATTTTGTTCAGCCATTTTGTTTAACCATTTACTTTAGCCATTTAATTCAGCCATTGACAATGTGGTTTAACCATTTGTGAACTAGCAAATTGAGTCTCAGTAAATTTAAAACTTTTAGAAAATCAGTCCTAATATAAAAATTATTGTTTAATTGACTTGACAATTTTGCTAAAGGAGTCTTAAGATTTTTTTTACCATTTTTTTCCCACTGTTATTAATTTCATGAGTCAGAAACATTTTAAAAAGTTCTTCATCCAGAAATCATTTGCTGAGCACTACAAATTAGATTATCTTGGGTTTGGTTTTGCCTTTGTTTTAAGTGGAAAGAGCTTTGCAGTGTTTATCACTGGCTTAGGAAGTGATGGGGTTGGGGGGGGTGGGGTGGGGAGTGGGGAGGCGTGGTCATGTGCCCCCCCCTTTCAGATATTTTGCTTTATATTTGCTTGATCATAGTCACAGTGTAAAAGTGTGTAAATATAAAAGTGTGCCCCCACCCCACACTTTTTGGCACCTTCCTATGCCCGTGTTTATTTTAGTACTGCCATGGAGGGAGAGCAGGGGAGTGACCTGTATCCCATGTGAGACCCAACACATTTACTGTTTTATGTTTTAATATATAGAGACATTTTTAACATGTGTTTCTGTCTACCCCACTCCCTTTCACATATCATTCATACAGCCTTGACCTGGTTATGCCAGTAGAGTCTGTAGTCTACAAGCTCATGCAGTGTAGCAGGTGGCAGGGAAGTAAATACTAATACACTGTCTACCATACTAATATAATGTAAAAAAAAAAAAAAAAAGAGAGAGAGAGAGAGAGAAAAAAGAGTAGAAAACAAGAATTTATCTGGCCACAGACATAGTGATAATAACTGGTACATAGTTTGTGCTTCAAAGGTATCTGAATTAGGTGTTATGAACATAAATCTGGTAAAACCTGTCGGTGTTAACAGCTGCTAGAAAGTCCCTACACCCCAGGCTTGTATTCATACTTTGTAAACAGAAATAAGTGGCTGAGAGTAATATTTTATTCTACAAACTTGTGAACAACATATGCAGGTGCAGTCGTGCGAAATATTAATATTAAATATTTTACTTATTACTGCTAAAAATGTTGTATTCTAATAATTATGAAGATGTCATTTATCTCCACTAGATAACCACTGAGAATGTAATAAGCTAATAATGAAGATGTCATTTATCCCCACTAGATAACCACTCAGAATGTAATAAGCTGATAATGAAGATGACATTTATCCCCACTAGATAACACTGAGAATGTAATAAGCTGATAATGAGGATGTCATTTATCCCCACTAGATAACCACTTAGATTGTAATAAGCTGATAATGAAGATGTCATTTATCCACACTAGATAACACTGAGATTGTCATAAGCTGATAATGAAGGTGTCATTTATCCCCACTAGATAACACTGAGAATGTAATAAGCTGATAATGAAGATGTCATTTATCCCCACTAGATAACCACTTAGATTGTAATAAGCTGATAATGAAGATGTCATTTATCCACACTAGATAACACTGAGAATGTAATAAGCTGATAATGAAGATGTCATTTATCCCCACTAGATAACCACTTAGATTGTAATAAGCTGATAATGAAGATGTCATTTATCCACACTAGATAACACTGAGATTGTCATAAGCTGATAATGAAGGTGTCATTTATCCACTCTAGATAACACTAAGAATGTAATAAGCTGATAATGAAGGTGTCATTTATCCCCACTAGATAACACTAAGAATGTAATAAGCTGATAATGAAGGTGTCATTTATCCACACTAGATAACACTGAGAATGTAATAAGCTGATAATGAAGATGTCATTTATCCACACTAGATAACCACTTAGATTGTAATAAGCTGATAATGAAGGTGTCATTTATCCCCACTAGATAACACTAAGAATGTAATAAGCTGATAATGAAGCTGTCATTTATCCCCACTAGATAACCACTTAGATTGTAATAAGCTGATAATGAAGATGTCATTTATCCACACTAGATAACCACTTAGATTGTAATAAGCTGATAATGAAGATGACATTTATCCCCACTAGATAACCACTTAGATTGTAATAAGCTGATAAAGAAGATGTCATTTATCCACACTAGATAACACTAAGAATGTAATAAGCTGATAATGAAGATGTCATTTATCCACACTAGATAACCACTGAGAATGTAATAAGCTGATAATGAAGATGTCATTTATCCACACTAGATAACACTGAGATTGTAATAAGCTGATAAATGAAGATGCCATTTATCCCCACTAGATAACACTAAGAATGTAATAAGCTGATAATGAAGATGTCATTTATCCACACTAGATAGCCACTGAGAATGTAATAAGCTGATAATGAAGATGACATTTATCCACACTAGATAACCACTTAGATTGTAATAAGCTGATAATGAAGATGTTATTTATCCACACTAGATAACACTGAGATTGTAATAAGCTGATAAATGAAGATGCCATTTATCCACACTAGATAACACTGAGATTGTCATAAGCTGATAAATGAAGATGCCATTTATCCACACTAGATAACACTGAGAATGTAATAAGCTGATAATGAAGATGTCATTTATCCACACTAGATAACACTGAGATTGTAATAAGCTGATAAATGAAGATGCCATTTATCCCCACTAGATAACACTAAGAATGTAATAAGCTGATAATGAAGATGTTATTTATCCACACTAGATAACCACTGAGAATGTAATAAGCTGATAATGAGGATGTCATTTATCCACACTAGATAACCACTTAGGGGGGTGGGACGTAGCCCAGTGGTAAAGCACTCTCTTGATGCGCAGTCGGTTTGGGATTGATCCCCGTCAGTGGGCCCATTGGGCTATTTCTCTTTCCGGCCAGTGCACAATGACTGGTATATCAAAAGCTGTGGTGTGTGCTCTCATGTCAGTGGGATGGTGCATATAAAATGTCCCTTGCTACTAATGGAAAAATATAGTGGGTTTTCGTCTCTAGTAGTAGTAGGTTTTCTCACTATAATGAGATATAGTATATGTCAAAATTACCTAATGTTTGACATCCAATAGCTGATGATAAATAAATCAATGTGCTCTAGTGGTGTTGTTAACCAAAACAAAGTTAAACTTTATCCACTCTCAGTGATGCACAGAGCATACAAGCTCTAATTGCAATAATAATTCTGGGGTGGGTTTTTTTTCACAACAATGAATCCATGTTTCTTTTGGGGAGTGCCCCATTTGTCATAAGAAATATGATTCAACTTGATTGTTGACACTAATTTACAGTATGATATTGCTGTACAATGACAGCATAGGGTCTAAGCTGTCGCTCGCTTAATAGCTACATGTGAATTAAAGTTCAATTTAACGAATATATTTCATTATTACACACCAGTGTAAGATATTGCTCATGTCATAACAATCACTCAATATCTAACTAGTGTAATATTGGCATGACGTGAGCGTGACGTAGATCACTCGCTGACACAATTCGTAGAAAATAACGTGTAGTAGGTCTCGACGTCTGCTTACTTCTGTATTGCAGCTTGTTTGCAGTTGGTTTGTAATAAATAAAATACTAAACTTGCTTGCCTGTCATACCATTTTTATGAAACTCGTGAACAGTGTTGGTATCTGACTCGCTTTCACTTGTCAGATACCAAACTGTTCACTCATTTCATAAAAATGGTGTGACAGGCAAACTCATTTAGTATTCTATATTTACTACTCTGTACTTAGCCAAAAAGCTAATTAAAACATTGTCTGTTGTTTATAGATGTACCACCATTTTTGCTGTTTTGGCTAAATGAAACTTGAATTTGGTGATAGTTTTTCGTTTAAAATTTGCCAAGTTACTTCAGCTTTAAAGAGACAGACCCTAGTTTCAACCCGTAAAAATGAACACTAAGTTTAGTTAATCTACAAACCTGTAACACATTTAGATAAAGTTACAGTTGAGTGAAACACGAGGCTGTGACTTTGAAATGGTGAAATACTCTCTAAAAATAGACTAAAACTCGACTCCATAACTGTTATTTCTCCGACGCACGTGCGTTTTTAAAAATATGAGAAATGTATTTTGTGATATTAAAAACACCAGGATGAACAAAAACACTTCGAATGTACAGAAATTGATAATGTAAACAATAAAATCTAAGTAAAGTATGATTTAAGTTATAAAAAACGGTTATAATAATAAAAAATATGCGTAAGTGTTTAAAAACTAGGGTATGTCCCTTTAACTCTGACAGCATGTCTGACAAAACACAATTTTAAAGATATTTTTCTCTGCTTCTGTTTTCAGCTGAAGTTGGTGACTATGAGCCCGAGGAACATCCACCTGGCTACATTGCCGAGTTCAAGATGCTGCCAAAACAGACTCCAAAGATGGAGGAACAAATGCATGAAATCCACAAGACTATGAAGTATACACATATTAATATCAAGTATCAGTCAATACACAAAACTTCAAACCATTTTGAAATTATTTTCACAATCTGTTGGGTGTGTTTCTACTGGCCCTCAGGCATGTCTAAAGTAATTACTTGGAGGCCCGAATCTTAAAAAACACTGGTATTGGGCCACCATCAGGACTTCTAGATTGTGGTAGCCCCACTCACATGGCTAGTGATATTCAATGTTGGGCTAGTAAGTAACTAATATTGCCATGCCCAACGGCTAGTGGGGGGGGAAAAAAAGGTGTCAAATGTTGCAGTTAAGTCTTATTTTGTAAATATGAATAGCCTTCCTCCACCCCACCCACCCCCGATGTTAGTGTTTTAAGCTCCATATCCCTCTTTAGGTGACATATCTGATTATTACTATTATTTAGTACAATTGTATTAACTTAACGTAAAGTAGGCCTAGTGAATTTTTAATCGTGGCTAGTACATTTTTTAAATCACTGATCCCATGGCTAGTGGAGTTTATATAAATTGTAGAAGCCCTGACCATATTTCAGAATCCCTGAGGAATACACTAGATTATCTTGCTTGCATTTGGATTATTTCTTGTGTTCATCCTGTCTGCTACAGCACAGACCACAGTATATCATGTGGTGACTTTAAGAAAGTTTAAAGTTTGTTTTGTTTCAGGACACCACTAGAGCACATTGATTAATTAATCATCGGCTATTGGATGTCAAACATTTGGTAATTCTGACATACGGTCTTAGAGAGGAAACCTGCTACATTTTTCCATTACCTATAGTAACGAGGGATTATATACACCATCTCACAGACGGGATAGTACATACCACCGCCTTTGACATACCAGTCCTAGACTGACCACACATCAGGCTAGTGCTTTACCACTGGGCTACGTCCCACCCCCATTGACGGGGATCGATCCTAGACCAACCGCGCATCAGGCTAGTGCTTTACCACTGGGCTACGTCCCACCCCCATTGACGGGGATCGATGCTAGACCAACCGCGCATCAGGCTAGTGATTTACCACTGGGCTACGTCCCACCCCCATCGACGGGGATCGATCCTAGACCAACCGCGCATCAGGCTAGTGATTTACCACTGGGCTACATCCCACCCCCATCGACGGGGATCGATCCTAGACCAACCGCGCATCAGGCTAGTGCTTTACCACTGGGCTACGTCCCACCCCCATCGACGGGGATCGATCCTAGACCAACCGCGCATCAGGCTAGTGCTTTACCACTGGGCTACGTCCCACCCCCATCGACGGGGATCGATCCTAGACCAACCGCGCATCAGGCTAGTGCTTTACCACTGGGCTACGTCCCACCCCCATCGACGGGGATCGATCCTAGACCAACCGCGCATCAGGCTAGTGATTTACCACTGGGCTATGTCCCACCCCCATCGACGGGGATCGATCCTAGACGAACCGCGCATCAGGCTAGTGCTTTACCACTGGGCTACGTCCCACCCCCATCGACGGGGATCGATCCTAGACCAACCGCGCATCAGGCTAGTGATTTACCACTGGGCTACGTCCCACCCCCATCGACGGGGATCGATCCTAGACCAACCGCGCATCAGGCTAGTGCTTTACCACTGGGCTACGTCCCACCCCCATCGACGGGGATCGATCCTAGACGAACCGCGCATCAGGCTAGTGATTTACCACTGGGCTACGTCCCACCCCCATCGACGGGGATCGATCCTAGACCAACCGCGCATCAGGCTAGTGATTTACCACTGGGCTACGTCCCACCCCCATCGACGGGGATCGATCCTAGACCAACCGTGCATCAGGCTAGTGCTTTACCACTGGGCTACGTTCCACCCCCATCGACGGGGATCGATCCTAGACCAACCGCGCATCAGGCTAGTGCTTTACCACTGGGCTACGTCCCACCCCCATCGACGGGGATTGATCCTAGACCAACCGCGCATCAGGCTAGTGATTTACCACTGCTATATCATGGCACTTTAAGAAATGACTTTAAGAAAATGGGTGGCAGAACGTAGCTCAGTGGTAAAGCGTCCATCTCGTGCACAGTCGGTCTAGGTTCAAACCCCGTCAGTAGGCCCATTGGACTGTTTCTCTTTCCGGCCAGTGCACAACGACTGGTATATCAAAAGCTGTGGTATGTGCTGTCCTCTCTGTGAGATGGTGCTTATAATATACCCCTTGCTACTAATGGAAAAAATATAGCTGGTTTCCTCTCTACATGTCAAAATTACCAAATATTTTATATCTAATAGCCGATGATAATAAATCAATGTGCTCTAGTGGTGTTAAAATAAAATTTATTTTAACTCTTGTCTATATCCATGACACAAACACCTCATGTGGACACTCTGTGGACTGAGCCAGATCCCAGCCCCACAGAGTTTAACAATGTACTGACTTGTAGCAAGGACTTGAGCATGGATTTCCTTTCATTCTGTTTCATTGTAATCACATGTTTGAATATTTCTTTTCAGCATCATTATATATTTTTCTTTTCCACAGGGGACAGGTGCCGGCTGACGCAGAAGCAGATTTCCTCAAGAAAGCTGCTGCAATGGAAACATACGGGGTCGATCCACACCAGGTTAAGGTAAATGACCATCAGCGTGTAACATTTCCAGGGCACTCGCCAAAATTTTAAAGCAGTTGGCAAATTTTATTTTAATTTGGCGAAAAAAATTCATGTAATAATGGACATTATTTAGAAAATAAAAGTTAATTTCTGCAATTTTTGTAGTTTATTAGACAATTAGGCGAAATGTTTTGCTCACCCAGAGATAGCACTGTATTTCTGTTGTGTATGTGTTGATTCAAAATGTCTGTGTATCACCATGTACTGCTGACATTGTCTATGGGATTTAGTTTAGTGGTAGTATGCACCTTTTAGCATTACCGAGCAGTCTTTGATTGCCAAACACTTCTCAAAGATTCTTAAAGTTTACAGAGTGGTCTCCCTTATTGTGGTACTGAACCTGTGAATTAATTCACAAAACTCTTGCAATTTTGCAGTATTGTGGTGCATTGCAAAAATACTTTTGAAGATGATGCGATGTTGCTTAAGAGAGCTCAAGCGATCTTAGTGAATTAGGCCCCAGGGCCCTGTTCCACGAAGCAATCTTAGTGCTACGATCACCTTAATTGCGTAGAGTAGTTGTGCACTTAAGGTGATCTTAGTGCTAAGATTGCTTTGTGGTAGCCTCAGAGGGTTGTAGACATGTAACAAATAAAGATATTTATCATCCATGCTTTTGTAGGAGATATCGCTGGCACTATAATTTGCAACATCTCCTGCGATATTCTCCTAGGAGATATCGCTTCTTTTGTTGCGTCATTGTGTATGTTTTAGTGCTAAACCTATCATTAGTGATGTTACGCCACTGTCGTTCTGCTAGTTAAAGAGTATACTGCTGCCAAATATAGTGACATTCAACCCACATTACTGACATTATGAAAAGAATGATAATGGATGATAAAAAGAATACCCCTCTCGTGTCTTGTGATACCATAATTTATCAGCACTCGGATTTCATACTTTTATCAGCTCGTGCTAATAAATTATGATATCACAAGACACGAGGGGAGTATATGCACAAACTTGCAAGTTGTATGTCTACATAGTATACATAAACTTTAAAAATACAAATTTTAAAATCAATAACAGCAGATCTGGCAAAATAAAATAGATTTTCTAGAAGAAAAAAACTTTAATAAATTCATACAAGTTTTTAAAAAGAAAACTAACACATTTGCAGTTGAGTTCTTTCAATCACATTATGTCTGAGAAAATAGTAAGTAGTAAACATAAGTCAAATAGAATTTTATTTTAATACACTGCAAAATGAGAAATATTAGTGAGCACAGAATATTAGCTAATTTAACAAAGCCATATATATATATATATAATTTTTTTTTAAAACCCGCCAATATTTTATGACACCAAATTTAATAAGACGTATAAAAAACTTTAACTGAAAACATCAGTGGTCATGCTATCAATTAAACTATAACTATAACAGACAATAACAGTAGCATGCACTTTACTGCAGTTTTCTATTATATTTAATCGTCTGTAAGCTGCATAACAACAAAATATATTTTTTAAATATTTTCTCAGCCGATTCTACAACTTGATCTTAATTTTTTTTAATGTCTGAAAATTGTGACATTGCTAAAGTTTTATATTACTTATTTGGATTTTGCTAAAAAAAAATTATTTACAGTATTTTTCCTTTTTATTTGTTTTTGTTGTTGCTATGATAAACTGGATATATTGTTTTATGATTATAATGTTTTGTTCCATGTTATAGGACCAGCGAGGAGACCAGTTGTATTTGGGGGTTACGTATCAAGGCATCATGACATTTCGAGGCAGCAGACGAACTCAACTCTTTAAATGGTTAGTAAAGACGTAACATCCATTGTCTTTTCGGGGCGAGACGTAGCCCTGTGGTAAAATGCTCGCTTGATGCGCGGTCGGTTTGAGATCGATTCCCGTCAGTGGGCTATTTCTCGCTCCATCCAGTGCACCACGACTGGTACATCAAAGGCTGTAGTATGTGCTATCCTGTCTATGGGATGGTGCATATAAAAGGTCCCTTGCTGCTAATCTAAAAGAGTAGCCCATGAAGTGGCGACAGCAGGTTTCTTCTCTCATTATCTGTATGGTTCTTAAACGACTCCTTATAACTGTAAATAAAATGTGTTGAGTGCATCATTAAATAAAAAATTTCCTTCATTCCTTCCATTGTGTTTTCATACTGTCAGAAGAGACAAAATTAGCAAAATATTGACACATCAAACTGTTATTTTCAGTGCCACTTGCTTGTGAGAAGGTCCTATGTTTGGTACCACAGATCACCTGCAAAAATAACTGTTACGATTAAATCACGCTAATTTCCAAATCTCTTCGGACATCAAACCCTGGTTAAATATCTGCAGGCCAACACTAAAAATACAGTGGTTACACAAACATTCCAATTTGCTTAATTTTTGTTTTGTTTTGTTTTGTTTTTTGTTTAAATATATTTTAAAAGTGATAGAAATAATAAACAATCTTGATATTGTTGATAAAATCAGTATGATGTTTTATCAACAGAGAAGTCTTTAATCCTAATGTTTAACTTTATAAAAGTCTCATATTTTAAAAATATGTCTATGTGATTCAAAAAGGCAAAATCTGTAATTTTATACACCTGTATAAACATGGGTTGTATTACAGTATGGTGTTGACTGTCCTTAAACTTTTCATTTGTGGGACATATCTTCTTTATCAGTTCATATAGAATAATCAAACCTTGCATGCAAGTTCAACTTGGGAAGGTGGTGTGTTACATACCACAACTGGGTCATCATGACCTATTTTTCTTGCATTTCTGCACATTAAAAAAAAACCTTGTTGAGACCATATCTTCCTTATTGATTATTCATATAGGATTATCAACCCTTGCATGCAAATACAACTTGGAATGGCGGTGTGTTGCATACAATAACTAGGTCACCATGACCTACTTTTCATGCATTATACAACATTAAAGAAAATCATTGTTCGAGGGCCATTTTTTCATCATCAATTCATATAGGTTGATTAAACCTTGCATACAATTACAACATAGGATGGTGGTATGTCGCATAGCAAATCTACGTCATCACAACCTACTTTTCAAACTTTACTGCACATTAAAGAAAATCCTTGTTCAGACCATATCTTCCTCATTAAGTCATATAGGATAATCAAACCTTTCATGAAAGTACAAGTTACAACTTGGGAGGATGGTGTGTTACGTATCATAACTGGGTCATCATGGCCTATTTTTCATACATTATTGCACCTTAAAGGAAATCCTTGTCCAGGCCATATCGTCCTTCTCAGTTGCAAGATTTCACAATTATACTCCAATCACATTGGTAAGACATTGTGTAATTTGTGTGCTTCTCCATCAAATACCTGATGAATATTTTTGTAACCCATTAGAGTGAAACCTCTCAAAACCGGACCCTCTGTAAACTGGAATTCCATCAAAACAATCAGTACAGAATGTAACCTCTCTCTACCAGACACCTCCCTATAATCAGACATTTTATTTGGTCCTGAGGGTGTCCGGTTTAGAGGAGTTTCACTGTATATGGTAATACCGCGCATGTGTGTGTGTGTGTGTGTGTGTGTGTGTGTGCGCGCGTGTGCGTGTGTGTGTGCGCGCGTGTGCGCGCGTGTGTGCGCGTGTGCCTGTGCTTGTGCGCGTGTGCGTGTGCGTGTGTGTGTATGTATGTATGTAGCTGTAAATGCTTTGGTTATGTTTCAGGAACCAGATTCGAAGAATAGCGTATGAGGGAAAGATGTTTATTGTTCATGTCAACATCTCGGAGGTAAATCTTACATACAGTGCATTTCTGAATATTTTCTTCAACATTTAAATTGTTGTCATGGAACTGTTGTAAAATATATATTTTACTTTGAATACGTGAACAGTAGTTTGAGGATATCGTAAAATGTTGTAGTATTTTTAAACATTCTCAGTTGTATTTAACTAGTAAAATATATTTTAAATATCAGTAACATTTAACTGTACATTTGACCCAGAGATCTTTCTAAAAACTGGTTGAATTGACCTGGAATGACCTTGTGAATGGTAATGTAACTTTAACATCTAGGAGCAGATAACTCTGAATTTTTTCAGATGATATATTTTACCAAGAAAAACTTTATTAAACTCTGGCCGCAGCTTTTAGTAGGTACCTTGCATTCGCTTGTAATTAATCATCTTTGGCCCTTTTAATGTAATTAATTATCATAGTGATATTTAATTCAGATAATTGTAATGATTTGGGGTTATGGTTGTAAAATTTCACAATACATCTTTTGAGACGATTTTACAAAAATGTCTACTCGTGTTAAAGGTTTTATTTTGAGTTACTGGATTCTTTGGTTAGCATTGAAACTAATCAATTTTTTTTTTTTACACTGATTAGTTTAAAAATTGCTAGTAATAAAAAAAAAAAGCAGACTAACTAATTGTAGGGACAACACGTTCAATCATGGCATTAGATATTTTATTATGATGGTAGTGTTTTAGATATAAGATCAATTGCTAAGATAATTTCTAATTCAGAATCCGAAAAAGCTTTATCTGCTTGTCTTAAAGTAACATATCAGACAAAATCATTTTACCATTCATAGCATTTATGTCATTTGTCTACATATATTTTTATCTCATAGCTGTTTTAATGGTTTTTGCTGTGTATGAGAGCAAGTACAAAATAAATCTTTGAGAAACAAATAAATGACTGCATGTGCACCATAGGTCTTATGGTTTGATTTTTTGCATGTGTTAATCTTCACTTTGAATGTGGTTTTCATTCAGTGTTAAACAAAGACCAATTTTATTTAAATATATTTGGATGTTGCAACTTTATGACGTCTTAATCACACTCGTGATAAATGTCACTCATTATTATATTATACAGGAGATCTTTGTTGGTCTTGTTTTATTTTATTTTGTGTGTTGAGTTTGGTTTTTATTCGCACCCTTATTTTGCAGGATGAAGATACTCCACCCAAGAAGGTAAAGGTCTAGATGAGCAAATTAGCATGTTGTTAGATACAGTTGTAGGTAACTGTTTAGAAAATAGTATCCTGTCTGTTATGTTGTAAATAATAACAAAAATGTTTGTGATTTGCCAAGTTCTTTTGATTTTAATTTTTTTTGTTGGAGAGGGTGGATTCTTTTGTTTTAAAATTAAACTGCAAATAATGAATATAAATGGGGAAAAAAATCCAGTTAATTGTTTTAGAAAGTAGCGTATTTAGTGTGCCATATTTGAAAGATTTTTTAATAAAGCAGCAGTTGTGGTCAATTTCAAAAGGAAAACAGTTTGTCATATTTTAGTGCATGATCTGAGTCAGCCAGATCGTCTATGACAGTATTTAAACACTGTTGTTCTTGGGCTACTGTTATTTCATTCTTACAGGGGTTATTTCCCTTGAATACCGGCACTGTTTCCTTTGATTACTAGGGTTGTTTCCCCTTGTGCAGTTTCATGGGGGGAAAACAATCAAAATATTTCCTGTCAGATGATTTACGTGGTTTCAATCAGATAATGTGTTTTAAAAAATGACGTATAGCGGTGAGAATTGTACCATGTCAATACTACTAACTGCCTGCCCCACAGACTAACATAGACATAACCCTCTGATAAAGTCAGAGGTTGTGCCCACAACAGGTGTGCTTGAACAGTTCTCTGATGGAAGCATGCCAAGATTTACCCACACCCACTAACAATAGCTGGTTGTGATAGACCACAGGAGCTTTCTAGGTGGTTTCAAGTTTGTGGTTTTAACGATGTCCACCAAACACCACTGCAGTGGCTAAGCAAGCCCACTACACAACATATTGCAGGTGTGGAAACAAGGACTGGGATGTGGAACTGGATTGAAAGACTTGACATATGGGGAGTGTTGTTATAATAGATAGAAGTTTGGGGACTCCATACAAGAGGAAGAAAGATCTATTAGAATAATTTCACAGTTTACAAAATTATTACCAGCCGACTTAGTTCTGTTGTTAAAGGCTGTAGGTCAGATCATTTAAGAACAATTATATTTGTACAGAGATGCCATCATCTACACAAGTAAATGTATGATTCGTTATAGTTCTTTAAATGTGGTTACTTAAAAAAAAAATCATAAGACATTTGGTATGTGAATTCTGGCAATTTGTTTTTTTCATAAATTGACTTTGTACATTCTTTTTTTTCCTAAGTGTCCTACATTTACGTCCTACCTTTACTCTTTATTATAGTTGTAAAATAACCCCATAACATTACACTTGAATTATTATTTGTGGGTACCTGTGATGTATAGTTGACAGTTGATTGTTTGATAGGTCTAATCAGTGTTAGCATTTTTTTCTAGTTTTTGTTTACTTTTTTTTTGTAGAAAAGATTTGCTGTTCCACTCTGCACAGGAGCAATTTTAGTATATAATAAACATATCATTTGTAAATTATATATTGTAACCATTTGTGTGTAGCCTGTATCATACCATTTGTCTTTCATTCATTTTTCTCTCATGCTACCTAAAAGAGGAAGAAAGAAAAGGTGATGATTGAAGTATATTAAATATACTGGTACAGGGCTTGTATCACACCCACAATGCATTGCTGCGCATGTGCTCATGTGTCTAACTTTAAGCCTTGTGCTTTGGGTTGTTTTGTTTTTTAAATCCATATTCATCATCATTTAACTTGGCTAATATCATCATAAATTGGCAACCAGTATTTGTTTTTACACTTATTAAATCGGACAGTTACGGTATCTGCTTTCACTAGCAATCTTGTTACTATCATCATAATTGACATAATAGAAAACAGCAGTATCTTTTGCACTATTAAGCAAATAAGACATTATTTGCTTTCACTTTCAGTCTAGCTAATATCATAAATTGACATAATAAAAAAAAAAGCTATCTTTTTTACACAATAAAAAAATCAGTCAGTTCTTTGCTTTCACTAGAAATCTAGCTAACAACATCATAAATTGACATAATAGAAAACAACTGTTTTTGCTCTCTGTTAAAAAATATTTACTTTTGACTTTCACTAGCATTATATTTTATAGAACACTAATATCCTTTTAATTATTTTAATTTCTGCTGTTGATTTTTTATATTAAAATAGGAATATAAATTTCATAATAAAATATTATTTACTAATTGTTTTAATGAGATTGTTTTATAAATAAGTATTATATAATAATCAATTATAATACAACCATTTGAAGATGCATTGTTGTTTTTTTTTATGCCAAAGTCTACACACAAAAAAAGAAGAGAAAACAGTCTTAATTCAACAGATTTGTAAGAATGAATCTGATAGGTCTAAAATCAAGTGTAGTAAAATCAGCATCTGAAAAATGCTGTTATAATGGTTTGTTTGACAACATGTGACGACGCTAACGGAAATACCGAAGTAAATAATGGCAGCTATGCCATATGCTGAAACATTTCAATGTATGCATTATTATTATTATTATTATTATTGACCGGCCTCGGTGGTGTCATGGTTAGGCCATCGGTCTACAGGCTAGTAGGTACTGGGTTCGGACCCCAGTCGTGGAATGGGATTTTTAATCCAGATACCGACTCCAAACCCTGAGTGACTGCTCCACACGGCTCAATGGGTAGGTGTAAACCACTTGCACTGACCGTTGATCCATAACTGGTAACAAAGGCCATGGTTTGTGCTATCCTGCCTGTGGGAAGCGCAAATAAAAGATCCCTTGCTGCCTGTCGTAAAAGAGTAGCCTATGTGGCGACAGCGGGTTTCCTCTAAAACAGTGTCAGAATGACCATATGTTTGATGTCCAATAGCCAATGATAAAATAAAAAATCAATGTGCTCTAGTGGCGTCGTTAAATAAAACAAACTTCACTTTATTATTATTATCATTGTTATCAAGCACTTGTCACAATAAGTGTTTAGAACAAGTAAAATGATTCCAATTTGTAATAATGGTTGAGTGTTTTATCATTACTAAAACAATAAATTAAAAACAATAGTAATATTACACATTGGTAATACACATAAAATCATATTAAACAAATTAACTAGCACTGGAATTATTGTATGTGGATGATTTGAAACAAGACTGTGGTGACCCATTTTTTGTTAGTGCTGCATTCATTTTGAAAAATAGTAACATGAGTACATTTTTTTTTTAAATGCATAGGTTATTGAATTAGACCTTTTTGCGGATATCGCAGTAAAACTGTTGTGACAGTGAAACCAGCATTAACATCTGTAAATGGTGAAATACAACAGAGTTAATCCTAATTATACATAGCCATATCACAAAACACAATAGGTTTATGCCCCAATTTAAATTTTATATCTATATGCAATATTGTACAGTATACACAAATGTACATCTGTATATGGTTTGGTTTTGAGGAAATTAACCTTTGAAGAATGCACTTTTGACTTTGTTTCATTTATATTGCAAATGTATGTACTTTTTGACATTTCTAGATATTGTTAATCTGATGTATCTCATTTCAACACATGTACGTTCGTCATCTGATATTGTACATGTTGGTATGTTGTCATGGTATTGTAAAATCATAATGTTGCGTGAAGCTGCATTACAAAACGAGAGAGATATTTTAGTCCAGTGATGTTATTTATTTTTAAATTTGTTTTCTATTAAAGAAAAATGTGTATGTATATTGATAAGTTTTGTCTGTCAGTCTGTCCGTACATATGTCTACCCAATACTCAAAAAAGATGTATAATTCTGCATAATTGGTGGATCTAGGGGGAAAACATTTTTAAAGGGGGAGGGGCAAAACTAAAGGGAAACGGGTACATGTATAAATTTGTCAAAAGGGCATCCCAGTGCAAAACAATTGTAATAAAAAATAGGATTACTTGAATATTTTTATTTGGTGGAAGGTGGGGAGGGGCAGATTTGCCTCTGCATAAAATCCATTATATCGTCGGTAATAATTGAAGGTCGAACTGTGTGGTGAGATGCTTGTTTTTGTCATGATTTTTGGGGGGGGGGGTTGGGGGGGAGGATATGTATCATCATCAATCGTAAATGATAACATTGATAATTAACGATAACATACAAGTATCATTTCGAAGAAATTCTGTAAACATGTGGGAATTCAAAATGTGTTAAAAAGAAACATTAACCTTTTAAGGATAGTGGATCATCAGTTGCTATTAATTCGAGCTTGAGTATATAAAAAGGAAAATGTTGTTAGCATATACAGAGGATATACATCAAAGTGCAACAGGTCCACATAGAAGACAGCAGGGTGGGTCAATAAAGACATAGGGCATAGTACCCTTCTGTTTCACACTAAGGAAAACACTGCCAGTTCCATGTATTTATTTAAATATTTACTAAAAGGTTCATATGTGTGTTCTGGCCATAAACAATAAACAGATTTTTTATAAACAATATTTAAAAAATTCCCTTAATATATAAAACATCCGAATTTCACTTTAAATTTATGACGTTGTAATGGATGACTAATTGAGAAAGTCTATTCCGTTAGAACTAATTCTTTTCTTTCTTTAGTACTATAATTAAACAAACATACTAAAAATCCTCATTTAATCCTCTATAAAAATCATTATCAGAATTGTTTGAGTTATCTTTCAATCCAATTTTTTTTTTTTTTTTTTTTTTCATTTACTGTTTTTACTTGCATGTTGCAAGTTAAATATTGTATATGCACTTATGTCTACAATTATTGCTATTGCAACCAAGTGGGTATACTTTTTTTTTTATATTGTTTGATATCATATTTTTGTCCAGGGTTCTTTACAGTATATTCACTTCAAAATTTTATTAATTAATAGGGATTTCACCTGCCATTTGTTTATTATGTTGATAACAGGAATAACATCAGGCCATATTAATTTTGTTTATCGTCCGAATATGTTAGTTAATTGTTAGGAAAGTAATTCTTATTGCTTTATGTAGTATTATGCTGTTTAAAAGGTTTCTTTATAATGGTTGTAAAAAAATATAGATATATCAATATATTTAAAGATTTATCATTTTCAAAAGTAGATTCATATGCTATACACCAGTAGTTTGAATTATATTTAGGTCACATTTAAAGTCACAGACCCAAGTTTCAACCCATGAAAATTAACACTTAAGTTTGGTAAAGGGGCGTTCTCATTACGCGATTAGTCGTATCGACTTGTTGCATGCGATCCAATCATACCGTGAGAACACCTAAATCGGAACGACTTAGTCTTGTATGACAATTCATGTCAGAATCGTACCGATTAGAACAAGTTCTATTTCTCACAGCAAATCGTAAGCTCTCGGCCAATCAAATCACATTTAAAGTACAACCATTTAGTTTTGTCACTTCCGTGTTTTTTCATTTGCTTATAAACATGTCAAAATGTCCAGATTTCATGGGTCCTTAAAACCCTATTATTGTCCAGATGTGGTCAGTAATTGTTTTGTTACATACTGTCATCAGTAAATTGTCTACATTGCACTTACCGTTAAATATTTTTAAACTGATGAGCTTTGTTTGACATCAACAAATCTTATGACGTAATGTCTTGCCACCCACACGATTCAAGTCGCTATGACAAATCGCATGCAACAAGTCAGTGTGACTAATAGAGGGAAATAAGAGTGTGTAATGCTTAAAGGGGAAAATACCCTTTAAAAATAGATTAGAGCTTGTCTCCATAACCCATTACTCGTTCCGGCCAGTGCACCACAACTTGTATATATCAAAGGCCGTGGTATGTACTACCCTGTCTGTGGGATGGTGCATATAAAAGATCCCTTGCTGCTAATCGAAAAGAGTAGCCCATGAAGTGGCGAACAGCGGGTTTCCTCTCTCATTATCGGTGTGATCCTTAACCATATGTCTGACGCCATATAACCGTAAATACAATGTTGAGTGCGTTGTTAAATAAAACATTTCTTTCTTTCATAACCAGTACTTCTCAGAAGTATATGCATTTCTTAAAATATGCGTAAATGTATTTCGTGGTATTACAAATACCAGGATGAAAAACACATTGGATATACGGCAATTAATCATCTAGACCATAAAATCTAAGTAATGTCCGATTCCAAGTGTTTAAAATGGATTGAATAATGAAAAATGGATTGAATAGTGAAAAATGGATTGAATAGTGAAAAATGGATCGAATAATGAAAAATGTGTCGCAGGGTTTAAAAACTAGGGTCTGTCTCTTTAACCTTTTCATGCCTCTGACATTGGTAAAGACAATAGTTTCTCTCAAACATCACTCACACAAATTTAGTTTTGTGTAACCCATTTGCCATCTGCATGTTAAATGTATAACATTTGTTTGGTGGTGGAAATGGTATTTAACTCAGTTGGTAGAGCACCCGCCTGAGGTGAATGGGTCGTAGGATCAAACCACCTTGGCAGACCCATTGGGGTTTTCCCCCCATTCAAACCATTGCTCCATGACTGGTGTATCAAGGGTTGTGATATGTGCTGACCTGTCTGGAAAAGTGACTATAAAATCCCTTGCTGCTAATGTGAAAGAGGAGAACATTGTGTGATGGCAGCAGGTTTCCTCTCTCATTATCTGATGGGCGGGACGTAGCCCAGTGGTACAGCGCTCGCTCGATGCGCGGTCGGTCTGTGATCAATCCCCGTCGGTGGGCCCATTGGGCTATTTCTCACTCCAGTCAGTGCACCACGGCTGGTATATCAATGGCTGTGGTATGTACTACCCTGTCTGTGGGATGATGCATATAAAAGATACCTGCCAGTCGAAAAGAGTAGCCCATGAAGTGGCAACAGCGGGTTTCCTCTCTCAATATCTGTGTGATCCTTAACCATATGTCTGATGCCATATAACCGTAAATAAAATGTGTTGAGTGCGTCGTTAAATAAAAACATTTCTTTCCTTCCTCTCAATATCTGTGTGGTGGTTAGCCATATGTCTGATGTCATATAACCATAATTAAAATGTGTTGAGTGCATTGTTAAATAAATAAATAAAACATTCCTTCCCTCCTTCCTCTGAAGACTACGAGTCAGAATTACTAAATGTTTGACATCCAACAGCCGATGATTTATAAACCAATGTGCTTTAGTGGTGTCGTTAAACAAAACTGTTTTTCATTTATATACCCCATTGGGCTATTTCTAGTTCCAGCCAGTCCATCATGACTGGTATGTGCATTCCTTCCTGTCTGTGGAATGGTGCATATAAAAGTTCCATTGCTACTAATGAAAAAATGTAACGTGTTTCCTCTTGGAACTAGACATGTTTGACATCTAGTAGCCAATGATTAATACATCAGTATGCTCTAGTGGTATTGTTAAACAAAACAAACAATGTTTTTCTTGTAACACATAAATGGCTTTTGTACATTTTTAATTCTCAGAAGTACTATTTAAGAAACATTTAACACACACAAATTATGTTAATACAGCTTTTACATCTGTAGCAGTAGATTCACATACACATATACTATATGCAGACATTTTGGTATTTGAGATGGAATCATAGATACAAAGTAGATAGAAAAGGACTTTGTAGCATGAAAATGTTTCACCCGAATATGTAATAAGTACCCGTCGCGTACATTTGTATACACTGCTAGTTGGTGTGGAATATTACCTGGGATGTATTTTTGGGATGAGTACGGCCAAGCCGAGGAAAACTAACATTGTAGCATGAAAATGTTTCACCCGAATATATAATAAGTACCCGTCGCGTACATTTGTATACACTGCTAGTTGGTGTGGAATATTACCTGGGATGTATTTTTGGGATGAGTACGGCCAAGCCGAGGAAAACTAACATTGTAGCATGAAAATGTTTCACCCGAATATATAATAAGTACCCATCGCGTACATTTGTATACACTGCTAGTTGGTGTGGAATATTACCTGGGATGTATTTTTGGGATGAGTACGGCCAAGCCGAAGGAAAACTAACATTCTAGCATGTTAGCTATGAAAGCAGTGAGAACAAAATGGCAGCTCAAGATGAGAAACTGCAGGTACATGTATCATTGTATGACTTCAGAGCATCCAAAATATGAATATTTCCAGAGGTCAAGCTTCTTCACTTTGAATCAGTGTTTAAGGCACAGATGTTAAAAGAGCCATTATAACGTAATTACTGGTATGTTATTACAGTTATAAGAGGAACATTTTGCAAAAATTTAAATGGCCATCCATTTTATGATATCTGGTTTAAAAAGTCCTGCAAACATTTTTGTTTTGGGATAAACCACCTCACCTTCAAATAAAAAATGGCTACCTATCTACATACACACATTCATTTTCCGTTCTTTCGTCATCCCACCGACATTTCTCAAGATGAGATATTTGGCCGAGCAGTCAATTCTTTTTATTTTTGGCTTGTAATTTTTTATTAATTAAAAAAAAAAAAATTCTATTAACTTTTTTACTAATTGCTATTTTCAAAATTCTGCCCATTTTCAACTCTACCCACATACCCCCACCCACCCCATCCCGAGTCAGGATCACCGATCTTAGTGGAGGTCGCCCTCTGGATGGGCGTGTTCGAAACCCTAGTGGTATATGGGCATGTTAAACTAGTTATCTATCTATCTATCTATCAAGATGAGCACTTTAAACCATTTTTTTTTATATACTCGTACATGTAAACAGGCAGTCATTTGGTTATTTCAAATCTCAACCTAAATATACACGTTATCTTGATTATAGATTTGTATTTACAGATGGTGGAACAGGCCATTGTTATTAGTTTTCAGCAGCAAAGTAAATTCAAAATGCTCCACAGACAACATATGTGGGGGCCATTCAACAGTTATGTAACACAAAATTTGGCATTTTTTATACCCCTCTCCCATGTAATGTTTACGGTTTAGTAACAATAAGTCCACTCGCCCCATTTCACATTTACCATGTACATAGAGCTTATCAGCACCACTACACACCAAGCTTTCACTCTTGTGACATTTAAAAAAATTCTATATTGATATTGTTTTGCTTCTCTTCATGTTTGTTTGGTTGGGTTATACATACTAGATGAAACATCATCCATTACAGAATAAAATATTTATGACTGACTACATTTTATTTTATAAATAAAAATAAGACCGTATTTTTTTTTAAATGTTACCTACCACCTGACAAACGCCTCTTCCTTCGTCCATAATGTTTAGTAACACATCCCATGATACCCCCCCCCCCCCCCCCAAGTCCATTATGTACTTGTTAAAACAGCCTCTTTGTTTAGTATCAACACTTCTCATCTTTTAACAATCATTATATAGATGCATCAACTAAAAAAGAGCAATTTGCATTAAACTGGGTGTGGATTAAATATTCATTAAAATCCCATTTGTTGAACAAATTATTTGTTAAGCTTGTTTACAAATAGAAATTAAAATTAATTTTGGAAATGTAGAATCAAAATTGTATAATTTTTTTACACCAGGCTTTATATATAACTTAGCTTGTTTCCTTGTAATCATAGAAAAGGACTATATGCATGTACTAATATACATGTATAATCATTAAGTTTTGCAAATGTGTTTTTGTATTATCAGTGTCACACGATGGTATGAAGAAAAATATGATTGATTGTTGAGAATAAATTAATTTGTGACACTGACATTGCAATAACATCAAATAACTTGTATACAGTCAGACCTCGTTACAACGACCATGTTTGTCCCTAGGTCACTTTGTTGTTATATCGAAATTGCCGGTGTATCGAATTCTCATGAGTTATCTCCATTGCCAAAATAACGTAATAAAAGATACTAATTAATATTAACTGATGACTGAATAATTTATGCATTGCAATTATCAAAAACAACAAATACACGTACATATATTAAATATATTTAAAAAAAACATCATTAAATGTATTAAACAAGGCACATTCACCGTCAGTCCAATTAAGACACCTACGATTGGTACCTGTTTCGTTTACAAAGTATCATGAAAATAGAAGATTTTATTGTTCGAAGTTAATCCTGTAATTGGTTAACTAAAGGCTTATTTGCAAAAAGCAATACATGTCTACAGATTTCACAGACATCGGTAGCTCAGACAGCATGTGACACAGTTGGCTCACTACGAGATCAAGGATTCTAAGTGACTGTGTGTGTACTGCCAATGTGCTACGGTATCTGTGATTATGTAATGTCGTTGTAAAGAGGTCTTTTCAGACGTCAGATGGACGTTTGGTCCTAATTTGCTCTGTCGGTGTCAGAAGGTGTGAATTCCGGTGTAATGAACAGAATAACACTGATGTACGTTTATTCCCGACAATTTGTGGTCGGATGGTGTAAATGTCGTAGTAACGACGGTCGTTGTAACGAGGTCTGACCGTACATGTATGTAGTTCTTAAATATAGTCTTTTTTTAAAAACAAAATACTTTAAATTCCTGAAGTACATGAAGAAAATATTACTAGAATATTAATAACATACACTTTTAATTCAAAATATGTTAAAAGTCATACAAAATGTGAAATGTAAATTTATTTGTATATTTTTTTAAAACCAAAAATAGTCTGGCATATTAAACTGCTTTGAGTATTAAATGTTACATTACTATATTTTACATAATTCCAAATATATTAATTATTAATTATAATTAGTACTGAAAATAAAAATAATATTTACATTTTCTCTTTAAAAGTTTACAATTACCGGTACATGTAGTAGTATTTGTTTTTGTTTGTAATTTTGAAATATCGGAGCATGTTACTTTATATTTTATATTAAAATTGTTGACAATATCGGTATTTCATTGGAATATTTTTTAGATTTCCATAGTCTGATACTAAATTTATATATGGTACAGGCAGCTGGTATCTAGATATATAATTTTTTTAAATTGTGGATTTTGATCATATTTTTGTAATCGTTTTATTTTTTCAGAAGCAACAACCGATTGGCTACAAGTGTTCGACTGTCGCGGCTTGCAAGTATCTATGGCGATGTGCCGTCGAACAGCAGCTGTTTTTTACGTATGTCACCCAGTTTTTGTTGTGTCCCGATAGAATTACAAACTTTCTAGTGTTGTACAATTTACTTTTTTCTGATTGGATGTAGCAAAGAAATCTAAACTTTGATAAACATCGGAAAATAATGTCATTACATCAAATAAAAAATAAAAATAAATAATAATAAAAAAATTCCAGTGTTGTATGTATGATTTACTCTTTTATGATTGGATGTAGCAAAGAAATCTGAATCTTATTCTTTGATAAACATCGGAAAATGATGTCATTACATCAAATAGAACAAAAAAACAGCAACAAAAAACAAAAACAAAAAAAACAACTTTCCAGTTTTGTACGATGTATTCTTTTCTGATTGGATGTAGCAAAGAAATTTGAATCTTATCCTTTAATAAACATCGGAAAATGATGTCATTACATCAAATAGAAAAAAAGAAAAAAAAAGATATTCATTGTTGTATGATGTACTCTTTTTTTGATTGCATATAGCAAAGAAATCTGAATGTTATCCTTTGATAAACATTAGAAAATGATGTCATTACATCAAATAGAACATAGTTTTGAAAACCAGGTCATGGAGGTGATGTTAGAAAGTTTGATTTATGTGTATTTTAATGAAATACATGTAAGTTGTGTTGTTGATGATTAATAAGAATTGTTTGTCATGTTTCGTAAATCGTTTTGGGGTGGGAAATATCTTGATGGAAGATTATTCATCTGAGGCATGCAGTGCTTTAGATGTAATACTAATTTGGGCACAACAGCTTTTTGGGGTTTTTTCGTCTGTTCTGAGCACAATAATGTTAACAGCTGCAGAAGGGTAGTAGGAATATTGAGAAATGTATTGCAAGTTATTTTAATGTAATTACAGCTCAACATTTCTGTGGTTTGGGACGGGATGTAGCCTAGTGGTAAAGCACCCGCTTGATGCACAGGCGGTCTAGGATCAATCCCCGTCACTGAGCATATTAGGTTATTTCCACGACTGGTATGTCATAGGTTGTGGTATGTGCTATCCTGTCTGTGGGAAAGAGCATATAAAAGATCCCTTGCTGCATTATGAAAAATGTAGCAGGTTTCCTCTGATGACTTGTCAGAATTACCAAATGTTTGATATCCAATAGCCGATGATTAAGTAATCAGTGTGCTCTAGTGGTGTCATTAAACAAAAAACATAACTGGAGGTGAAATGTTTTCAGGTTAACATGGTTATTCTTGCTTTGAGCGTGACTTGGTGAAGTATAAAAAATGAACGCAATGTTTTATTTAACGATGCACTCAACACATTGTATTTACAAGTTATATGGCGTCAGACATATGGTTAAGGACCACACAGATATTGAGAGCGGAAACCTGCTGTTGCCACTTCATGGGCTACTCTTTTCGATTAGCAGCAAGGGATCTTTTATATGCACCATCCCACAGACAGGGTAGTACATACCACAGCCTTTGATGTACCAGTCGTGGTGCACTGGCTGGAACAAGAAATGGCCCAGTGGGCCCACTGATGGGGATTGATCTCACACCGACCACGCATCAAGTGAGCGCTGTACCACTGGGCTACGTCTTGTCCCTGGTGAAGTCTAAAGCCCTGGAATCATGGGATGCAGCCCCTCGTTATAGTTGGTGGATTTTCCTGTTAAAGCAGTCAAATATTGTGACTAACTCCTACATGTAACTTTCTGGTGTAAAATGTTTTCTTTGAATCACTCCCTGTAATAATTTTACCTTTTACAGCTAATGAATATTCATGAGTGTTTTTGTTACAGCCTGTCGACATCTCTGAATGCCCCGAAGATTCGTTCTGGAGGCTCTCTCCTGTCACGTGGATCCAAGTTCCGATTTAGGTAATACTATCCTGACAGTTAGATCTGTTTTGGTATAGATCATGTGATTATTATTAATAAGTTCCAATTTAGGTAATACTATCCTGACAGTTAGCTCTGTTTTGGTGTAGATCATATTATTATTATTATTATTATGAATAAGTTCCAATTTAGGTAATACTTTCCTGACAGCTTTGTTTTGGTGTAGATCATATTATTATTATTATTATGAATAAGTTCCAATTTAGGTAATACTTTCCTGACAGTTAGCTTTGTTTTTGTACAGATCATATTATTACTATTATGAATAATAAGTTCCAATTTAGGTAATACCTTCCTGACAGTTAGCTCTGTTTTCGTACAGATCATATTATTATGAAGAAGTTCTGATTTAGGTAATACTTTCCTGACAGCTCTGTTTTTTGTACTGATCATATTACAAAGAATAAATTCCAATGTAGATAATACTTTCCTGACAGCTCTGTTCTAGTACAAATCATAATATTATGATGAATAGGTTCTGATTTAGGTAATACTGTCCTCTATTTTGGTACAGAACATATTATTATTATGAATAAGTTCCGATTTAAGCAATACTATCCTAACATTATGTAAATCATGTCATGGATGTTAGAAACTTATTTATGTATATTTTTAACTAATTAAGTTGTATTTGTAATTATAAAAAAAAGGTAATGTTTTGTGAATTTATCAATGAAATTTTCCATCAGTGATAAGTTAATTGAGATCAGTTCCCAGAGCACAGCATTTTTAAACATTTATTTTATAAATTAAAAGTATAAAAGCCTAAATATTTTTGGCACTCTGTATATAGAGCTTATAAGTACTTGTATGTCCTGTTGAACCATTGCACCATCCTTGCTTCATTAAAGTTGAAGAATGCTGTAAATGGTGCAGTGAAATCCCTCTAAACTGGACACCAACCAAACCAAGTAGATCGTCCCTTTTTTAGAGGTATCTGGTTTAGAGAGTTTCTGTAGTGATATTTATTAAGGGACAGTAAAAAAAAACCATCTGGTTTTGAGGGAATTTCAGTCTGATTGTGATAGGTTTTGATGTATGTATTTTCATTTTTGGTGTTTTTCAGTGGTCGGTGTCAGATGGAAGCATATTCGGCAAGTGAAAACATCAAGAGGTCAGAGCCTAACTTTCCCAGGCTAGTAGTCTTCTAGTCTTCTTGTGCTACTAATTGCATCAGGCTTGTAATATGTTCAAAAAACTACTTACGTCGTTAATTTAAAAAACAAAAATCAACATCTATTGTCTTAGCATACAGATTTTTGGATGTAGAAATAAAATTAGTAAGTATTTCATTTACAATATTTTTTTTCTATGAATATTTAAATGAAAATTAATAAATTTGTCAAAAAAATTAAGTAATTACCTTTTTGCCCTTCTATTATTAAAATAAAGAATGTTATTAACATAGAAAATAAGTAGAGAAAACTGGCTTTGTCTTAACTGAACATTGCCATGGCTATGTTAAAATTAATGTATTATTTTAAACCCCCACATACTTATATTCATAAAGATTATAGTAATAAAGCATGAGCTGTTTAAAAAATAATAAAATTATGAAATCGATAACTTTCAAAATTCAATTACCTAAAACATTATAATAAAATTTATTATAACTGATATTAAAAACTCATAAAGTAAATTAAACAATATGAAAAATATATATTTTTTGTTCCCCATTTACAATATAAAACATAATATAAAACATAATTTGTATTCAATTTTATATATAAACTTTTAAAAATAAAATGATTAAATTTGTCCTAAGCTTTGAAATAATTTTCAAAAATCAATATTAAAAACACATAAATTTGCACTATGTTTACTTAATATACTTGTTATTAAAATGACTGTTTTTGATTAAAATTGCAAGTAGCATCATACAGTTATTAGTTTGATTGCAGAGGTAAGCCTGGTTTCTTTTAAAATGCCTGAAAAATCTTTAGCAGATAACTAACAGTAACACTGTTTGTCTGCTAGCATCATGTCCTGTGCTTATAAAACCCCTTCAGTTGGCACTCAAGTTCACAGTCACTGGTATCTTCCAAACTTCATTGTACACAGTGGAAGGTGTGTGATTTAGCGCAGTTGGTAAAGCGTGAGCCTGAGGCATATGGGTCACAGGATCAAACCTCCTTAGTGGACCCATAGAGGGTTTTTCCAATGTGCTAACCAGTGTCCAATGTCTTTTTTTTTATAAAAGAAATTCTCGTTCCCGAGTGCATATCAACTGGTCAAAGGCCGTGGTATGTGCTTTCCTGTCTGTGGGAAGATGCATATAAAAGATCCCTTGCTGCATTAGGAAAAATGTAGTGGGTTTCCTCTGATGACTACAAGTCAGAATTACTAAATGTTTAACATCCAATAGCCAGTGATTAATTAATCAATGTGCTCTGGTGGTGTCATTAAAGAAAACAAATTTTGTTTATATCAAAGGTTGTTCTATGTGCTGTCCTGCCAAAGAAAATACACATAAAAGATCCCTTGTTGCAAATGGAAAAAATGCAGTGGGCTTTCTCTGAATGGTCTGTTTCAGAATTATCAAATGTTCGACATCCAATAGCTGATGAGTAATTGAACAATATGCTCTAGTGGTGACCTTAAATAAAACTTTTATCTCAGAGATCCACAACTGGTATATCAAAGGTCATGATGTTTGCTGACTTGTCTATGGTAAAGTGCATATAAAAGACCCCATGTTGATTTTTCCTTGTGTCGAAGTTGAGCAAAGTTGGGTTTGGTTAGTGCTTGAATGATGTCGACATTACCAGTACTCTACAACTGGTATATCAAAGGCTGTGGGGTGTGCTGTCCTAACTCATAAGAATAAGTCCAAACTGTTTATGCCTAGACTGATTTTTAATTTATTTAGTAAATAAATTAGTGGCAGTCCTCTTTGTGGCAGTGCAAGAAGGATGTACTGTCCTATAAAGGATCTATAGACGAGGCACTAGATTCATGGAATCTACCCTCCTGTCCCGGAATTAGTCTCTGGCGAAGTCAGAGGCTAAGTCTGGGGTGGGCGTGCCTGAACCTTCGGGATATGGGCATGTAAATAGAGTTCTTCCTTCCATGGAATCAACCACTATTTTGTCATTGAGATTACTTAACTCATTTAGTACCTTTATCCACTTAAGGTCCAGACACATCTGTCCTGGACACAGTATCTGACATCACCAGTTGTTCTTCACAGGATAGATGTGCCTGAGACTGGACTCGAAGAGTTTTATAAGTACAGGTCTTTGAATAAGCCAGAGCAGAAAAATAAACAGCTCGATAGATGGTTCTTAACATTGCTTTAGTTCTCAATGTTGTCTGC